>NC_143024.1:13637500-13927500 GCF_057628025.1 Oncorhynchus mykiss
CCACATATGCTCTCTCTAATTCTCTCTTTCTTTCTCTCTCTCGGAGGACCTGAGCCCTAGGACCATGCCCCAGGACTACCTGACATGATGACTCCTTGCTGTCCCCAGTCCACCTGACTGTGCTGCTGCTCCAGTTTAAACTATTCTGCCTTATTATTATTCGACCATGCTGGTCATTTATGAACATTTGAACATCTTGACCATGTTTTGTTATAATCTCCACCCGGCACAGCCAGAAGAGGACTGGCCACCCCACATAGCCTGGTTCCTCTCTAGGTTTCTTCCTAGGTTTTGGCCTTTCTAGGGAGTTTTTCCTAGCCACCGTGCTTCTTCACCTGCATTGCTTGCTGTTTGGGGTTTTAGGCTGGGTTTCTGTACAGCACTTTGAGATATCAGCTGATGTACGAAGGGCTATATAAAATAAATTTGATTTGATTTGATTTTGATTTGGTAGTGAGTGTTGCAACCAAGGACAGACCATTTATACGAGCTTCAGCACTCTGTCGTTCTGTGAGCTTGTGTGGCCTACCTGAGTCGTTGTTGCTCCTAGACCTTTCCACTTCACAATAACAACACTTACAGTTGACCAGGGCAGCTCTAGCAGCGCAGAAATTTTACGAACTGCCTTGTTTGGAAATGTGGCATCGTATGACGGTGCCACGTTGAAAGTCACTGAGCTCTTCCTTAAGGCCATTCTACTGCCAATGCTTGTCTATGGAGATTGCATGGCTGTGTGCTTGATTTTATACAATTGTCAGCAACAGGTGTGGCTGAAATAGTCGCATCCACTAATTTGAAGGGATTTCCACATACTTTTGTATATACTGTATAGTGGAATATATACAGGATGTAGTGATTCCCTCCACCATTAGTTGTGGTCTTGAATAAATATCTGTTTGTTGGAATATATAGACAGATTTTCCCCCCTTCCCTTTTCTCATTAATTGTGAGTGTATCAAATAATCCTGCTTTTCAAGAACATGGACACATTGATATGCAGCCATTTCAGAAATACTATTGTTCTGACCATGAGATTCCCTACTCACTTTTCCCTTGGTTTGATGGATTTATGACTTTATCATTACTCTCAGTGCTGTTTCGTCTACACATATAGTCCAGCCACCCAATCCTGCTTGATTGAAGGGCTTCATTTCCTATGCGGCCATGTAAAGTAGACGCCTTGAAATAGCACTGTGACCTTGCCTGATCCATTCTCCCCCCCCCCCCCCCCCCCCCCTGACAGACAGACAGACACCCCTCACCCCTCACACAGATAGGATTCCTCTGATAGCTTCATCTCATAGTGAGACTTGGGGTGATGTGGTTCTGTACACTGGGCTAATACAGAGTGAAATGTTCATCAACCTAAACTACTCCTGCTGCTGTTATCACGTGTTTCTATGTAACGTATCATTGTCTTTCAACTTCTGTTTTGGCATAATGCACAGTATGCCACAAAAACTGTGAGTCAGATGTTTCTACGGTAGTCTTCGGGGAAATCCGTGGATAACACTGCAATGGTACACACGTGTCCACAAACACACACGTGCCCACAAACACACACACACACACACACACACACACACACACACACACACACACACACACACACACACACACACACACACACAGGCATGCCCAAACACACACACACACACACACACAAATGTACACAGGCACGCCCAAACACACACACACACACACACACACACACACACACACACACACACACACACACACACACAAATGTACACAGGCACGCCCAAACACACAACATACACAAGCAGGTTGACATTTATTGTCATGAGTCTTGCCCTGGAGGCAGGACTGAGTTATTTTCCCTAGATGTGCCAGCTGCAAAGTTAATATTGTAAAAATGTATGAAAAAACAATGAGGCTCTGGGGTTAGGCATTTGGGTTAGGAGAGTGGTTAGGGTTAGTGTTAGGCATTAGGGTTATCAAGAGTGGTTAGGGTTAGCCATTAGGGTTAGCAGAGTGGGTAGGCATTAGGGTTAGCAGAGTGGTTAGGGTTAGGCATTATGGTTATCAAGAGTGGTTAGGGTTAGGCATTAGGGTTAGCAGAGTGGGTAGGCATTAGGGTTAGCAGAGTGGTTAGGGTTAGGCATTAGGGTTAGCAGAGTGGTTAGGCATTAGGGTCAGCAGAGTGGTTAGGCATTAGGGTTAGCAGAGTGGTGAAATGTTCATCAACCTAAACTACTCCTGCTGCTGTTATCACGTGTTTCTATGTAACGTATCATTGTCTTTCAACTTCTGTTTTGGCATAATGCACAGTATGCCACAAAAACTGTGAGTCAGTTTCTACGGTAGTCTTCGGAGAAATCCGTGGATAACACTGCAATGGTACACACGCACGCACACACACACACACACACACACACACACACACACAAATGTACACAGGCACGCCCAAACACACACACACACACACACACACACACACACACACACACACACACACACACACACACACACACACACACACACACACACACACACACACACACACACACACACACAGGCACGCTCAAACACACACACAAGCAGTTTGACATTTATTATCATGAGTAAACATGTATGAAAAAACAATGAGGCTATGGGGTTAGGCATTTGGGTTAGGAGAGTGGTTAGGGTTAGTGTTAGGCATTAGGGTTATCAAAAGTGGTTAGGGTTAGCAGAGTGGGTAGGCATTAGGGTTAGCAGAGTGGTTAGGCATTAGTGTTAGCAGAGTGGTTAGGGTTAGGCATTAGGGTTAGCAGAGTGGTTAGGCATTAGGGTTAGCAGAGTGGTTAGGCATTAGGGTTAGCAGAGTGGGTAGGCATTAGGGTTAGCAGAGTGGTTAGGGCTAGGCATTAGGGTTAGCAGAGTGGTTAGGGTTAGGCATTAGGGTTAGCAGAGTGGTTAGGGCTAGGCATTAGGGTTAGCAGAGTGGTTAGGGTTAGGCATTAGGGTTAGCAGAGTGGTTCGGGTTAGGCATTAGGGTTAGCAGAGTGGTTAGGGTTAGGCATTAGGGTTAGCAGAGTGGTTAGGGTTAGGCATTAGGGTTAGCAGAGTGGTTAGGGTTAGGCATTAGGGTTAGCAGAGTGGTTAGGGTTAGGCATTAGGGTTAGCAGAGTGGTTAGGGTTAGTCATTAGGGTTAGCAGAGTGGTTTGGGTTAGGTTAAAATCAGATTTTATGACTTTGTGGCTGTGCCAGCTAGATACCACTCTGCAGTGCTGCCTCCAGAACAACATTCATGATGAAAAACACTAACCTGCCACACACACACATCCTGACCCATCCCGTAAAATGCAACAGTGGTAAAATGGCTCCAGTAGTGTTGTCAGGTGACATTGTTGGCATACTTGCTTCCTGAGCCAGAGGGGACAGAAGTGGAGCGGTTCACTAGAGGGATGAGTGGCCCGCCTGGTGTTGTCTACCTGTCTGATTTACTGTTCTGCTGCATTTGAAGTGAGACAGGAGGAATTCACTCCACTGCTGTCTCCCTGTGATCACGGCTGCTAGATCACAGCTCAGGTGAGGCCCCTCACAGAGCACATCAACTACTGTCTCTGTCAGACTGACCTGGGTCTCTCACTGCCGCTGGACACTGCCGTGTGTGTGTCTGTGTGTGTGTGTCTGGTGTGTGTCTGTGTGTGTCTGGTGTGTGTCTGTGTGTGGTGTGTGTGTGTGTGTGTGTGTGTGTGTGGTGTGTGTCTCTGTGTGTGTGTCTCTGTCAGACTGACCTGGGTCTCTCACTGCCGCTGGACACTGCCGTGTGTGTGTCTGGTGTGTGTGTGTGTGGTGTGTGTCTCTGGTGTGTGTGTGTGTGTATGTGTCTGGTGTGTGTCTGTGTGTGTGTCTGTGTGTGTCTGTGTGTGTGTCTGTGTGTGTGTGTCTGGTGTGTGTCTGGTGTGTGTGTGTCTGGTGTGTGCCTGTGTGTGTGTCTGATGTGTGTCTGTGTGTGTGTCTGGTGTGTGTCTGTGTGTGTTTGTCTGGTGTTTGCCTGGTGTGTGTCTGTGTGTGTGTCTGTCTGTGTGTGTGTCTGTGTCTGTGCCTGGTGTGTGTCTGTGTGTGTGTCTGGTGTGTGTCTGTGTGTGTTTGCCTGGTGTGTGTCTGTGTGTGTCTGTGTGTGTGTGTGTGTGTCTGGTGTGTGTCTGTGTGTGTGTCTCTGTGTGTGTGTGTGTGTGTGTGCGTCTCTGTGTGTGTGTGTGTGTGTGCGTCTCTGTGTGTGTGTGTGTGTGTGCGTCTCTGTGTGTGTGTGTGTGTGTGCGTCTCTGTGTGTGTGT
Source organism: Oncorhynchus mykiss (assembly GCF_057628025.1). NCBI lineage: Eukaryota > Metazoa > Chordata > Actinopteri > Salmoniformes > Salmonidae > Oncorhynchus > Oncorhynchus mykiss. The sequence continues at coordinate 13,641,788 of NC_143024.1, forward strand.
GTGTGTGTGCGTCTCTGTGTGTGTGTGTGTGTGTGTGTGTGTGTGTGTGTGTGTGTGTGTCTGGTGTATGTCTCTGTGTGTGTGTCTGTGTGTGTGTGTCTGGTGTGTGTCTGTGTGTGTCTGTGTGTGTCTGTGTGTCTGGTGTGTGTCTGTGTGTGTCTGTGTGTGTGTGTGTGTTTGTCTGGTGTGTGTCCGGTGTGTCTGTGTGTTAATCCACAAATCCATGAATTAGAACGCACACACCAGACACACACAAGCACATTAGGATATCTAGTCCAAAGAGCCAAAACAACAGTCCAGATGTGAATTGAAACACCATAGCGGAGCTGTAAAAGGTGAGTGTGTGTCGTGAGAGAGCAGCCTGGAGCGTTTAGTACTGTAGTGTTTTAACCTGCTGTGAACTGGGAGACCAGACAGAGGGGGAGAGCCTGGCGTCAGCCATGTTTCTCTCTGTTGTCAGACCTGTTCTCTTCAGCACTAGAGACACAAGCCAATACATGCTGCTACATCTATAAGTCTTTCAGAATGAAGTTTTCTTTCCACTTGGAGCTGTGTGAATTTCCCTTTTGAACGATTAGCTACATAGTTAACAACACTTCCAAAACCATGTTCTTAGTGTACCTACAACGTTATGGAATTTGGATACGGGACAGCATTACCTGTTCTGAGAACCAAGTATTTCACGTGATTCCATTTAGAATATGTTTCATCTTATTGCAAAACACAAATTAAATTCCTTCAGAATATTATTGAAAGTTAACAGATGTGCCTAAATTATGTTCTGAAGGACTTCAAAGCTGCTATTTTTCATAAAGACGTTTTTTTTAATAGAAATATACATAATCATATATAATTTCATTGGTGAATCATTTCCTTAAATTAATCTTCACTCCAAGAAGTATGTTGACATCCATCATCACATTGTTAAATCTGTCAACGTATTTTTACAGCCTGTTTCTAACAAACACATCGTAACATGACTCCTTGACTCTTCCGGAGCATTCACACACATTTGGCAATGCATTAGACAGCCAATCAAATCAATCACCAATGGACATCTGTTTCCAGACAGCCTGATCTGGGCCACAGTTTGGTTGATTTGAGTCAATCAACAGACACATGGGTCGAAGCCTGCAATCTCTTCAGTCTCCCTCCAAAACAGCCACACAGAGAGACGCCTGAGCTGTCTAAACCAGGATATCAGATCAGCTAATGGCTAATAGACACGATATTTCCTAGTGGGCCGGATGAAAGGCTGTGATTGCAGGGAGAGCATTTCCATTTTTGTCTCCGAGCAGGGATTTCAGCCACACTGATTCAGAGCCATTAGATACTGAGAGAAAACAGACAGAACACAATCAACAACATCTCTAAAACTTTCACAGGAAATGAACATCTAACTGACTAACTGATTGGGAATAAGATGCTGGAGTAACAGAGCTGAGCTCTCTTAACATCTTTAATAGCAAAGAACGGTGAATACATTCTGTTTTACCGTAACCAATCAACTGAATGTCCTGTGGATTGTTGGATCATCAGCATTCCTATCGGAGTCATTGTATCTATTTGCATCACAAATATGATGTAGGGGACAGGGTACATAAGATTATTAACATATGTGATCTATTCAATCCCATTCATCATGACGTAGTTGCTTGTTTGATGCATTTGCATGCAGAATCTTGCTTTATTGTTCCAAACACTAAAAGGACATACAGACCAGATTAAAATAAAAAACATTACTCAACAGTCTTGATATAATGTGTCTGAATTCATTTAGTGTACCTACCGTGCTTCTACACCTGCATTGCTTGCTGTTTGGGGTTTTAGGCTGGGTTTCTGTACAGCACTTTGAGATATCAGCTGATGTAAGAAGGGCTTTATAAATAAATTTGATTTAAATGTAGAGTAATTTCCAGTAAGTCATTCATATAGAACTAAATTGGTCTCTCTCTCTCTCTCACTCACTCCTTTTTCAGCCTCTGTCTGTCTGTCTGTCTGTCTGTCTGTCTGTCTGTCTGTCTGTCTGTCTGTCTGTCTGTCTGTCTGTCTACTGAGGGGATACGACATTGGAAATTGCCAAGGTGAAACGTGGGATTAACTGGGATTGACTGTGAGATTGATTAAGAAATGCAAACACAGTCTTGTAAAAATGGTGGCATAAAGGTGATGCCATAATAACTTAAGGTTGGTGGAATTAAGTGATTGCTTTAAGGTCATTTCTTTTGGAGGTCTGTATGTAGGAAATGAGTCTAGAGGGGTGAATTCTTCTTTAATATGGGATGTTTCACCCTAAATCCTAATCATACTACACTGTTGCTACTACAGAATAACACAAATAAATGTCTCTTCCAGTAGTGAGGGGGACATTATAATTATCTTACAATACTTTCTTACTGCTGTGGGTCTATGATGGGTTACTAAAGTGTGTAAATGCAGGTAGAGACCGATTACAGACATCTCTGCTGTGGGTCTATGATGGGTCAGTAAAGTGTGTAAATGCAGGTAGAGACTGATTACAGACATCTCTGCTGTGGGTCTATGATGGGCTAGTAAAGTGTGTAAATGCAGGTAGAGACCGATTACAGACATCTCTGCTGTGGGTCTATGATGGGCTAGTAAAGTGTGTAAATGCAGGTAGAGACTGATTACAGACATCTCTGCTGTGGGTCTATGATGGGTTACTAAAGTGTGTAAATGCAGGTAGAGACTGATTACAGACATCTCTGCTGTGGGTCTATGATGGGTTAGTAAAGTGTGTAAATGCAGGTAGAGACTGATTACTGACATCTCTGCTGTGGGTCTATGATGGGTTAGTAAAGTGTGTAAATGCAGGTAGAGACTGATTACAGACATCTCTGCTGTGGGTCTATGATGGGTTAGTAAAGTGTGTATATGCAGGTAGAGACTGATTACAGACATCTCTGCTGTGGGTCTATGATGGGTCAGTAAAGTGTGTAAATGCAGGTAGAGACTGATTACAGACATCTCTGCTGCTTGTCGTGTGATGTCACCACCACAAAGTGTTTCACTACTGCCGTCCGCTGGAACTTATTTCAATACAGGTTTCTAAGCAACAAGATGTTTAGTTTGCTTTGTTGTTGTGTTGTACTTTTCCAGTTCACAATGTACACGTCTGGAATGCTGTTTCAGCCAATCAGCATCCAGGATCCAAAATGACGTTTTCTATGTATTCTAAATCTGTATTTGTTACCCCACCTACACGTCCCCCATACTGGACTCTCTCTAGCAGTGAGGAGAGAGCAGTGGTGGAAAAAGTACCCCATTTTTAAAAAGTGAAAGTCACCCAGTAAAATACTAGTTGAGTAAAAGTCTAAAGTAAATGTAATTGGTAAAATATATTTAAGTATCAAAAGTAAAAGTAAAAGTATAAATCTACAACAACAACACAAATTCCTTACATAAAGCAAACCAAACGGCACCACATTCTTGTTTTTTTAATTTACAGACACGCAGGGGCATGGTCCAACACTGTTTTTTAATTTACAGACAGGCAGGGGCATGGTCCAACACTGTTTTTTTAATTTACAGACAGGCAGGGGCATGGTCCAACACTGTTTTTTAAATTTACAGACAGGCAGGGGCATGGTCCAACACTGTTTTTTAATTTACAGACAGGCAGGGGCATGGTCCAACACTGTTTTTTAATTTACAGACAGGCAGGGGCATGGTCCAACACTGTTTTTTAATTTACAGACAGGCAGGGGCATGGTCCAACACTGTTTTTTAAATTTACAGACAGGCAGGGGCATGGTCCAACACTGTTTTTTTTAATTTACAGACAGGCAGGGGCATGGTCCAACACTGTTTTTTTAATTTACAGACAGGCAGGGGCATGGTCCAACACTTTTTAACAATTTTTTTTATTCCAAAGTATTTTTACTGAAGTACTTTACATCACTGCGAGAGAGTGACAGTATATGTAGACCCTGGGATGAATTGGTACCAAATGTATTTTGGGTGTACCATAAAATAGCCTGTCATATCAAAACAGGATTGAAAGCTGATGATTTTCTTGCCCTGTAACATTGTTAGAGAGAACAGCTTGGCCCCTGCCATGGGCAGGCAGCTAGTTTGACATACTCTTAGGGTCTGCTCCTCAGGAGACCAATATACACTTTATGTGGGGATTTGAGACACTGACTTTATAGCTCTACTGTACAAAATACACTGTAAAACATTCACACAATATCCACTCACAGCACCGAGAAGGAGGTTTTCTAATTAACACCACTGTACCCCAAAAATAAACTAATTTAACTGAGTGACACCAAGAAGTTGATTCACGGTTGGGATGGTGTTCTTCGGCTTGCAAGCCTCCCCCTTTTTCCTCCAAACATAACGATGGTCATTATGGCCAAACAGTTCTATTTTTGTTTCATCAGACCAGAGGACATTTCTCCAAAAAGTACGATCTTTGTCCCCATGTGAAGTTGCAAACCGTAGTCAGACTTTTTTATGGAGGTTTTGGAGCAGTGGCTTCTTCCTTGCTGAGCAGCCTTTCAGGTTATGTCGATATAGGACTCGTTTTACTGTGGATACTTTTGTACTTGTCTCCTCAAGCATCTTCACAAGGTCCTATGTTGTTGTTCTGGGATTGATTTACACTTCTCGCACCAAAGTCTGTTCATCTCTAGGAGACAGAACGCGTCTCCTTCCTGAGAGGTATGACGGCTGCGTGGTCCCATGGTGTTTATACTTGCGTACTATTGTTTGTACAGATGAACATGGAACCTTCAGGCATTTGGAAATTGCTCCCAAGGATGAACCAGACTTGTGGTGGTCTACAATTTTTTTCTGAGGTCTTGGCTGATTTTTTTGATTTTCCCATGATGTCAAGAAATCCACAGGTACACCTCCAATTGACTCAAATTATGTCAGTTAGCCTATCAAAAGCTTCTAAAGCCATGACATCACTTTCTGGAATTTTCCAAGTTGTTTAAAGGCATGGTCAACTTAGTGTATGTAAACTTCTGACCCACTGGAATTTTGATACAGTGAATTATAAGTGAAATAATCTGCCTGTAGACAATTGTTGGACAAATTACTTAGGACATATACTTTGTGCATGACACATCTGACTCGCCAAAACTATAGTTTGTTAACAAGAAATTTGTGGAGATGTTGAAAAACGAGTTTTAATGACTCCAACCTAAGTGTACGTAAACTTCCGACTTCAACTGTATATACCAAAGCAGTTTCTTATGAATATTTTGAAGCGAATTTGGAACAGTTTATGTGATATCTGTCCTATAGTATTTATGATAATATACACTATCATTCCAAAGTTTGGGGTCACTTACAAATGTCCTTGTTTTCCATGAAAACATACAGTGCCTTGCGAAAGTATTCGGCCCCCTTGAACTTTGCGACCTTTTGCCACATTTCAGGCTTCAAACATAAAGATATAAAACTGTATTTTTTTGTGAAGAATCAACAACAAGTGGGACACAATCATGAAGTGGAACGACATTTATTGGATATTTCAAACTTTTTTAACAAATCAAAAACTGAAAAATTGGGCGTGCAAAATTATTCAGCCCCTTTACTTTCAGTGCAGCAAACTCTCTCCAGAAGTTCAGTGAGGATCTCTGAATGATCCAATGTTGGCCTAAATGACTAATGATGATAAATACAATCCACCTGTGTGTAATCAAGTCTCCGTATAAATGCACCTGCACTGTGATAGTCTCAGAGGTCCGTTAAAAGCGCAGAGAGCATCATGAAGAACAAGGAACACACCAGGCAGGTCCGAGATACTGTTGTGAAGAAGTTTAAAGCCGGATTTGGATACAAAAATATTTCCCAAGCTTTAAACATCCCAAGGAGCACTGTGCAAGCTATAATATTGAAATTGAAGGAGTATCAGATCACTGCAAATCTACCAAGACCTGGCCGTCCCTCTAAACTTTCAGCTCATACAAGGAGAAGACTGATCAGAGATGCAGCCAAGAGGCCCATGATCACTCTGGATGAACTGCAGAGATCTACAGCTGAGGTGGGAGACTCTGTCCATAGGACAACAATCAGTCGTATATTGCACAAATCTGGCCTTTATGGAAGAGTGGCAAGAAGAAAGCCATTTCTTAAAGATATCCATAAAAAGTGTTGTTTAAAGTTTGCCACAAGCCACCTGGGAGACACACCAAACATGTGGAAGAAGGTGCTCTGGTCAGATGAAACCAAAATTGAACTTTTTGGCAACAATGCAAAACGTTATGTTTGGCGTAAAAGCAACACAGCTGAACACACCATCCCCACTGTCAAACATGGTGGTGGCAGCATCATGGTTTGGGCCTGGTTTTCTTCAGCAGGGACAGGGAAGATGGTTAAAATTGATGGGAAGATGGATGGAGCCAAATACAGGACCATTCTGGAAGAAAACCTGATGGAGTCTGCAAAAGACCTGAGACTGGGACGGAGATTTGTCTTCCAACAAGACAATGGTCCAAAACATAAAGCAAAATCTACAATGGAATGGTTCAAAAATAAACATATCCAGGTGTTAGAATGGCCAAGTCAAAGTCCAGACCTGAATCCAATCGAGAATCTGTGGAAAGAACTGAAAACTGCTGTTCACAAATGCTCTCCATCCAACCTCACTGAGCTCGAGCTGTTTTGCAAGGAGGAATGGGAAACAATTTCAGTCTCTCGATGTGCAAAACTGATAGAGACATACCCCAAGCGACTTATAGCTGTAATCGCAGCAAAAGGTGGCGCTACAAAGTATTAACTTAAGGGGGATGAATAATTTTGCACGCCCAATTTTTCAGTTTTTGATTTGTTAAAAAAGTTTGAAATATCCAATAAATGTCGTTCCACTTCATGATTGTGTCCCACTTGTTGTTGATTCTTCCCAAACAAATACAGTTTTATATCTTTATGTTTGAAGCCTGAAATGTGGCAAAAGGTCGCAAAGTTCAAGGGGGCCGAATACTTTCGCAAGGAACTGTACATGAAATTAGATGCAAAATTAATAGGAAATATATTCAAGACGTTGACAAGGTTGTAAATAATGACTTTTTAATTGAAATAATAGTGTCCTTCAAACTTTGCTTTTGTCAAAGAATCCTCCATTTTCAGCAATTACAGCCTTGCAGACCTTGGCATTCTAGTTGTCAATGCTTTGAGGTAATCTGAAGAGAGTTCACCCCATGCTTCCTGAAGCACCTCCCACAAGTTGGATTGGCTTGATGGGCACTTCTTACGTTCCCTACGGTCAAGCTGCTCCCACAACAGCTCAGTAGGGTTGGGATCCGGTGACTGTGCTGGCCACTCCATTATAGACAGAATACCAGCTGACTGCTTCTTCCCTAAATAGTTGTTGCATAGTTTGGAGCTGTGCTTTGGGTCATTGTCCTGTTGTAGGAGGAAATTGGCTCCAATTAAGCGCCGTCCACAGGGTATGGCGTTGCAAAATGGAGTGACAGGCTTCCTTCTTCAAGATCCCTTTTACCCTGTACAAATCTCCCACTTTACCACCACCAAAGCACCCCAAGACCATCACATTGCCTCCATCATGCTTGACAGATGGCGTCAAGCATTCATCCAGCATTTTTATTTATTTATTCTGCGTCTCACGGAAGTTCTTCTTTGTGATCTGAACACCTCAAACTTAGATTGGTCTGTTCATAACAATTTTTTCCAGACTTCCTCTGTCCAGTGTCTGTGTTTTTTTGCCCATCTTAAGCTTTCCTTTTTATTGCTCAGTCAGAGATATGGCTTTTTCTTCTTTCTATCGCCTCGGTTTGGTGGGTACTATTTAATGAAGCTGCCAGTTGAGGACAGTTGTACACTCTAATGTACTTGTCCTCTTTCTCAGTTGTGCTTTCTATTCTGGTTAGAGATAGTTTTCACTGTTCTGTGAAGGGAGTAGTACACAGCGTTGTACGAGATCTTCAGTTTCTTGGCAATTTCCCGCATGGAATAGCCTTCATTTCTCAGATCAAGAATAGACTGACGAGATTCAGAAGAAAATTATTTGTTTCTGGCCATTTTGAGCCTGTAATTGAACCCACAAATGCTGATGCTCCAGATACTCAACTAGTCTAAAGAAGGCCAGTTTTATTGCTTCTTTAATTAGAACAACTGTTTTCATCTGTGCTAACATAATTGCAAAAGGGTTTTCTAATGATCAATTAGCCTTTTAAAATGCTAAACTTAGATTAGTTAACACAACGTTACATTGGAACACAGGAGTGATGGTTGCTGATAATGGGCCTCTATACGCCTATGTAGATATTCCATTAAAAATCTGCCGTTTCCAGCTACAATAGTCATTTATAACATTAACGATGTCTACACTGTATTTCTGATCAATTTTATGTTATTTTAAATGGACAAAAAAGGTGCTTTTCTTTCAAAAACAAGGACATTTCTAAGCAACCCCAAACTTTAGAATGGTAGTGTCCATGCATGGTCTGAGATGGAAAGCATATAGAACAGAGTCAAATAGAATAGAGAAGCCAACAGTAGAATAGAATAGAGTAGAATAGAGTAGAATAGAGTAGCGTAGAATAAAGTAGAGTAGAGCAGAGGAGAATAGAGTAAAATAGAGTAGACCATAGTAGAGCAGAGTAGAATTGAATAGAGTAGAATAGAGTAGAGTAGAGCAGAGCAGAGCAGAGTAGAAGAGTAGAAAAGAATAGCGTAGAACAGAGTAGAGCCGATTACAGTAGAGTAGAAGAGAACAGAGTAGAACAGAATAGAGTAGAATAGAGTAGAGTAGAGTAGAGTAGACTAGAGTAGAGCACAGTACAGTAGAATAGAGTAAAATAGAATAGAGTAGACTAAAGCAGAGCAAAGTAGAATAGAGAAAAGTAGAGCAGAGTAGAATAGAGTAGAATAGAGCAGAGTAGTGCAGTGTATAGCAGAGTCAAATAGAGTAGAATGGAATAGAGAATAATAGAATAGAGTAAAATACAGTAGAATAGAGCAGTGTAGAATAGAACAGAGTAGAATAGAGTAGAACAGAGTAGAATAGAGTAGAGTAGAATAGAGCAGATTAGAGTAGAATAGATTAGAGTAGAATAGAGTAGAGTAGAATAGAGTAGAGTAGAACAGAGTAGAATAGAACAGAGTAGAATAGAGCAGAGTGCAGTGTGGGGCGGCATGTAGCCTAGTGGTTAGCGCGTTGGACTAGTAACCAGACGGTTGCGAGATCAAATCCCCCAGTTGACAAGGTAAAAACCTGTTTTTCTGCCCCTGAACAAGGCAGTTAACCGACTGTTCTTAGGCCGTCATTGTAAATAAGAATTTGTTCTTAACTGACTTGCCTAGTTAAATAAAGGAAAAATTAAAAAGAGCAGAGTAGAATACAGTAGAATAGAGCAGATTACAGTGGAATAGTGCAGATTACAGTAGATTAGAATAACAGATACACATTTGTGAGAGGAGCATCAACAGTGTTGAAGGTTTCCCTCTCTGTTCCCATAGGGAAGTAAAGCCGATAGATGACTGCTGTGAGATACAGTGCCTTGCGAAAGTATTCGGCCCCCTTGAACTTTGCGACCTTTTGCCACATTTCAGGCTTCAAACATAAAGATATAAAACTGTATTTTGTTGTGAAGAATCAACAATTGGGACACAATCATGAAGTGGAACGACATTTATTGGATATTTCAAACTTTTTTAACAAATCAAAAACTGAAAAATTGGGCGTGCAAAATTATTCAGCCCTTTACTTTCAGTGCAGCAAACTCTCTCCAGAAGTTCAGTGAGGATCTCTGAATGATCCAATGTTGACCTAAATGACTAATGATGATAAATACAATCCACCTGTGTGTAATCAAGTCTCCGTATAAATGCACCTGCACTGTGATAGTCTCAGAGGTCTGTTAAAAGCGCAGAGAGCATCATGAAGAACAAGGAACACACCAGGCAGGTCCGAGATACTGTTGTGAAGAAGTTTAAAGCCGGATTTGGATACAAAAAGATTTCCCAAGCTTTAAACATCCCAAGGAGCACTGTGCAAGCGATAATATTGAAATGGAAGGAGTATCAGACCACAAGGAGAAGACTGATCAGAGATGCAGCCAAGAGGCCCATGATCACTCTGGATGAACTGCAGAGATCTACAGCTGAGGTGGGAGACTCTGTCCATAGGACAACAATCAGTCGTATAGTGCACAAATCTGGCCTTTATGGAAGAGTGGCAAGAAGAAAGCCATTTCTTAAAGATATCCATAAAAAGTGTTGTTTAAAGTTTGCCACAAGCCACCTGGGAGACACACCAAACATGTGGAAGAAGGTGCTCTGGTCAGATGAAACCAAAATTGAACTTTTTGGCAACAATGCAAAACGTTATGTTTGGCGTAAAAGCAACACAGCTGAACACACCATCCCCACTGTCAAACATGGTGGTGGCAGCATCATGGTTTGGGCCTGCTTTTCTTCAGCAGGGACAGGGAAGATGGTTAAAATTGATGGGAAGATGGATGGAGCCAAATACAGGACCATTCTGGAAGAAAACCTGATGGAGTCTGCAAAAGACCTGAGACTGGGACGGAGATTTGTCTTCCAACAAGACAATGGTCCAAAACATAAAGCAAAATCTACAATGGAATGGTTCAAAAATAAACATATCCAGGTGTTAGAATGGCCAAGTCAAAGTCCAGACCTGAATCCAATCGAGAATCTGTGGAAAGAACTGAAAACTGCTGTTCACAAATGCTCTCCATCCAACCTCACTGAGCTCGAGCTGTTTTGCAAGGAGGAATGGGAAACAATTTCAGTCTCTCGATGTGCAAAACTGATAGAGACATACCCCAAGCGACTTACAGCTGTAATCGCAGCAAAAGGTGGCGCTACAAAGTATTAACTTAAGGGGGCTGAATAATTTTGCACGCCCAATTTTTCAGTTTTTGATTTGTTAAAAAAGTTTGAAATATCCAATAAATGTCGTTCCACTTCATGATTGTGTCCCACTTGTTGTTGATTCTTCACAAAAAAATACAGTTTTATATCTTTATGTTTGAAGCCTGAAATGTGGCAAAAGGTCGCAAAGTTCAAGGGGGCCGAATACTTTCGCAAGGCACTGTAGATAACCCTACAGTGACTTTGCATCAACATGTGTCAGATAAGAGACTTTCAAGTGTCTGGTGAGAACTAAATAATTAGCTATTGCCTCCTTTAGCATTTGAATGGGCCCTTTAACTTTGAAAGCTCTCATTGTTTTGAGTAACGGCTCGGGCCCTATACCCTCAGTATCAGTTAAGTCTCCTATTGAAGAGGGAATCAGAAGAGAAACGTTTAAATGAAGGATAAGAGGTCCTGGTCTCTTTGTAGGTCAAGAGGCAGCGGGACCTGTTTTGTTGCCCATCACTAGATTGTCATTTCAATGGATTACTGAAGGGGTAAACAAAGTCATGCTGATAGCACCCTCACGTCATGAATAAGATCAAATGTGTCTCACAAGTGCACAGAAGTTCTTTCCCCAAACCCTCATCATTGATCCCAGAATAGCAAGATAGGCTATCACATGAAGTCAATGACAATCCAAAATGAAGTGTCAACGCACTAGAGTCAACAGCACCCTGGAGTCAACACTCTAAGCAAGCTAATGAAGTGGAGGATATGTCGAGGTGCTTCCACCCAGCACTGGGTCTAATGCAATTAAATTCAATAGAGAACACTATAGAGTCAACACACACTAAACAACAGTCATCAAGCAAATGAAATGGAGGAAGTATCAAGGACAAGGTGCTTCTACACATCACTAGGTCTACGAAGGCTCCAGCGATACTGTCCTGTATAAGGAGGCAGCCATGTCCAGACAACTGTAAAGAATACCAACAGCCATGTCCAGACACCTGTAAAGAATACCAACAGCCATGTCTAGACAACTGTAAAGAATACCAACAGACAGCCATGTCTAGACAACTGTAAAGAATACCAACAGCCATGTCCAGACAACTGTAAAGAATACCAACAGACAGCCATGTCTAGACAACTGTAAAGAATACCAACAGCCAGCCATGTCCAGACTAGTGTAAAGAATACCAACAGACAGCCATGTCCAGAAAACTGTAAAGAATACCAACAGACAGCCATGTCTAGACAACTGTAAAGAATACCAACAGCCATGTCCAGACAACTGTAAAGAATACCGACAGCCAGCCATGTCTAGACAACTGTAAAGAATACCAACAGACATGTCCAGACACCTGTAAAGAATACCAACAGCCATGTCCAGACAACTGTAAAGAATACCAACAGACAGCCATGTCTAGACAACTGTAAAGAATACCAACAGCCATCTCCAGACAACTGTAAAGAATACCAACAGACAGCCATGTCCAGACAACTGTAAAGAATACCAACAGCCATGTCCAGACAACTGTAAAGAATACCAACAGCCATGTCCAGACAACTGTAAAGAATACCAACAGACAGCCATGTCCAGACAACTGTAAAGAATACCAACAGACAGCCATGTCCAGACAACTGTAAAGAATACCAACAGCCAGCCATGTCTAGACAACTGTAAAGAATACCAACAGACAGACTCATCTCTTCAGTGGGTCATATGATTGAGTGTAGTCTGGCCCAGGAGTGGGAAGGTGAACGGAAAGGCTCTGGAGCAACGAACCGCCCTTGCTGTCTCTGCCTGGCCGGTTCCCCTCTTTCCACTGGGATTCTCTGCCTCTAACCCTATTACAGGGGCTGAGTCACTGGCTTACTGGGGCTCTCTCATGCCGTCCCTGGAAGGGGTGCGTCACCTGAGTGGGTTGATTCACTGATGTGGTCATCCTGTCTGGGTTGGCGCCCCCCCTTGGGTTGTGCCATGGCGGAGATCTTTGTGGGCTATACTTGGTGGTATAGTTGGTGGTTGAAGATATCCCTCTAGTGGTGTGGGGGCTGTGCTTTGGCAAAGTGGGTGGGGTTATATCCTTCCTGTTTGGCCCTGTCCGGGGGTGTCCTCGGATGGGGCCACAGTGTCTCCTGACCCCTCCTGTCTCAGCCTCCAGTATTTATGCTGCAATAGTTTGTGTGTCGGGGGGCTAGGGTCAGTTTGTTATGTCTGGAGTACTTCTCCTGTCCTATTCGGTGTCCTGTGTGAATCTAAGTGTGCGTTCTCTAATTCTCTCCTTCTCTCTTTCTTTCTCTCTCTCAGAGGACCTGAGCCCTAGGACCATGCCCCAGGACTACCTGACATGATGACTCCTTGCTGTCCCAAGTCCCCCTGACTGTGCTGCTGCTCCAGTTTCAACTGTTCTGCCGTATTATTATTCGACCATGCTGGTCATTTATGAACATTTGAACATCTTGGCCATGTTCTGTTATAATCTCCACCCGGCACAGCCAGAAGAGGACTGGCCACCCCACATAGCCTGGTTCCTCTCTAGGTTTCTTCCTACGTTTTGGCCTTTGTAGGGAGTTTTTCCTAGCCACCGTGCTTCTACACTTGCATTGCTTGCTGTTTGGGGTTTTAGGCTGGGTTTCTGTACAGCACTTTGAGATATCAGCTGATGTACGAAGGGCTATATAAATACATTTGATTTGATTTGATGTCTAGACAACTGTAAAGAATACCAACAGACAGCCATGTCTAGACAACTGTAAAGAGTACCAAGAGACAGCCATGTCTAGACAACTGTAAAGAACACCAACAGCCATGTCTAGACAACTGTAAAGAATACCAACAGACAGCCATGTCTAGACAACTGTGAAGAATACCAACAGACAGCCATGTCTAGACAACTGTAAAGAATACCGACAGCCATGACCAGACAACTGTAAAGAATACCAACAGCCATCTCCAGACAACTGTAAAGAATACCAACAGACAGCCATGTCTAGACAACTGTAAAGAATACCAACAGCCATCTCCAGACAACTGTAAATAATACCAACAGACAGCCATGTCTAGACAACTGTAAAGAATACCAACAGACAGCCATGTCCAGACAACTGTAAAGAATACCAACAGCCATGTCCAGACAACTGTAAAGAATACCAACAGCCATGTCCAGACAACTGTAAAGAATACCAACAGACAGCCATGTCCAGACAACTGTAAAGAATACCAACAGACAGCCATGTCCAGACAACTGTAAAGAATACCAACAGACAGCCATGTCCAGACAACTGTAAAGAATACCAACAGACAGCCATGTCTAGACAACTGTAAAGAATACCAACAGACAGCCATGTCCAGACAACTGTAAAGAATACCAACAGACAGCCATGTCCAGACAACTGTAAAGAATACCAACAGACAGCCATGTCTAGACAACTGTAAAGAATACCAACAGACAGCCATGTCTAGACTAGTGTAAAGAATACCAACAGCCATGTCCAGACTAGTGTAAAGAATACCAACAGACAGCCATGTCCAGACAACTGTAAAGAATAACAACAGACAGCCATGTCTAGACAACTGTAAAGAATACCAACAGACAGCCATGTCCAGACAACTGTAAAGAATACCAACAGACAGCCATGTCTAGACAACTGTAAAGAATACCAACAGACAGCAATGTCCAGACAACTGTAAAGAATACCAACAGACAGCCATGTCTAGACAACCGTAAAGAATACCAACAGACAGCCATGACCAGACAACTGTAAAGAATACCAACAGACAGCCATGTCCAGACAACTGTAAAGAATATCAACAGACAGCCATGTCTAGACAACTGTAAAGTATACCAACAGACAGCCATGTCCAGACAACTGTAAAGAATACCAACAGACAGCCATGTCCAGACAACTGTAAATAATACCAACAGACAGCCATGTCTAGACAACTGTAAAGAATACCAACAGCCATGTCCAGACAACTGTAAAGAATACCAACAGCCATGTCCAGACAACTGTAAAGAATACCAACAGCCATGTCCAGACAACTGTAAAGAATACCAACAGCCATGTCCAGACAACTGTAAAGAATACCAACAGCCATGTCCAGACAACTGTAAATAATACCAACAGCCATGTCCAGACAACTGTAAATAATACCAACAGACAGCCATGTCTAGACAACTGTAAAGAATACCAACAGCCATGTCCAGACTAGTGTAAAGAGTACCAACAGACAGGCTTGTTTGCGCATCGTAGTTGAAGTCATTTAACAACATCACATTACTAGATTGCTGGATCATCATGGTTCGGTCATCCTGACCGTGATAACCAATCACATAACACCTGCTGGCATGGTTCTGTGAGCAGATGGTCTACAAATGAGACGACAGGCGTACAGGCCTGTACAATAGCTTTTAATAGGTACCTGAGCAGTCATACAGCCATCTGTACAGCCTGGGGTCCTACAGGGTATTTCAAACATGTACATGGACAGAGACCGTCGCCGCATCCCAAATAGCACCCCATTCCCTATATAGTGCACTACATTTGACCAGGGTCTATAGGGTACCCATGGGGCTCTGATCAAAAGGAGTGCACAATATAGGGACTAGGGTGGAATTTGTAATGCAACCTGACAGATTGACAGATAGTGTAACTTTTAATGCTGACCCTCACTCTGAGGCAAAAATATTACAGTATTTACAGTATAGCTACTATAAATCAATGAGGTTATGTCAGTTAATTGTTTTCTGCAGTGCAGGGCCATACACAGATTAGGTGGATTTGTTTTGCCTAAAGTGTTAATCCCTAAACCTGTACAGGAGGTCAACGACAGGGCCGTTTGGCCCAACAACTGTTTGGGAGGTTTTGGAGTATAGTGTGTCCCTGTCGAGGGTGGTGTGGTTGATCATCTGTTCATAGATACACTCAGAAAAAAGGGTTCCAAAATGGTTCTTTGGCTGTCCCCATAGAACCCATTTTGGTTACAGATAGAACTATTTTTGGTTACATGTAGAACCCTTTTGAGTTCCATGTAGAACCCTCTTTGGAATAGGGGTTCTACATGGAACCAAAAAGGGTCCTTCAAAGGGTTCTCCTATGGGGACAGTCGGAGAACATTTTTACGTTCTAGATAGCACCTTTTTTTCTAAGAGTTTAGTTTGGTGACAACGTCAGATAGTGGATAATGCCATCCTTAATACTGTAGCTTTAGCTGTACTGAACATGCTGCTTCCTTTTACCCACAAATAATGAACTAGTGGCTGGTGTTTAGCTGACTAGATAGAGCAAGAGCTCCCTGAAGACAGAGACGGGGAGAGAATAAAAAAGTTGAAGACGAAATAAAAAATAAAAAGTCGGACTGATAAGTTCCCTGTAACCAAGGACATTAAAAAGTCCAGCAGAGCCACATACCTCAGCTGATCTTATCATAGCCAAACCCTTATGTAAACCTACATCATTGAGTCATAGGTACAGATACAGGAACTGCAGAGGGTGTCATAAAGCTTACAGCACGTGTCTCTCCTGTCCTGCCCCACAGCATTCAACAGAACACAATGATGTCAGCGGTGGCAGATTGCTTTACCTAATTCACTCCTTTCCCCTGTCTCTACCATTAGGACCTTGCCTGAACTTCCATTGAATTGACAAATCTTCACTTGGGAGAACTGGGTCGGAGCTGCGGGGAGCCCCAAATTGAATTACATGCACATTTCTCAGTCACAAAGGAGAGCTATCACTAATTAAAACATGTGATTGATGAGACTGACGGTCCATGCTGGAGGAGGATAAATCACGCTCTTCACTTTGCTGCATTGGTTTCTATCTCATCTATCTACAACATTCCCCACTGGTTGAGTCAGTGTTGTTTCCATGTCATTTCAACAACAAAAAACTCAATGTCTTTCCGTCTGATGACGTTGAATCAACATGGAAAACTGATTCAAGTCATCAACGTGATGGAATTTGGAGAATTTTACTCCTTTTTTTCCACCCCAAATAACTATATTTTGGTATTTTATACATGATGATGCGGCTGGTGACACTTTGCTTCTTGAATGCCCAATATCTTCAAAACTTGACTGCTGACATGCAACACATTTTGGGACTGTATGAACAGTAGATTAATAAAAAAATTATTTAAAAAATATATATATTTCTTTTGGACTGGATTAACCTTTAAACCTAAATCCAGTGACATGGTACACATTTTTGTTGATTTCACGTTTTAATTCATGTTATTTGACAATGTCATTTTTTAAATCAAAACTACATCTCATTGATTGGTTTCCATCTCCTCTCCTTGGTCAAAACAGAGCCAAACTACTGAAAAAGGATCGCTGTATGTGCGGGTGAGTGAGTGCAAGAATTCAGCGCAAAATACACTGAGTGTACAAAACATTAAGAACACCTGCTCTTTCCATGACATAGACTGACCAGGTGAATCTAGGTGAAAGCTATGATCCCTTATTGATGTCACTTGTTAAATCCACTTCAATCAGTGTAGATGAAGGGGAGGAGACAGGTTAAAGAATAATTTTTAAGCCTTGAGACAATTGAGAAATGGATTGTGTATGTGTGCCATTCAGAGGGTGAATGGGCAAGACAAAGATGTAAGTGCCTTTGAATGGGGTATTGTAGTAGGTGCCAGGTGCACTGATTTGTGTCAAGAACTGCAATGGTGCTGGAGTTTTCACACAGCACAAATGTCAAACTCATTCCACAGGGGATGAGTATCTGTGCATTTTCGCTCCTCCCTTGTACTTAATTGATGAATTAAGGTCACTAATTAGTAAGGAACTTCCCTCACTTGGTTGTCTAGGGATTAATTGGAACAAAAAAACAAAAACCTGCAGACACTCGGCCCTCCGTGGAATGAGTTTGACACCCCCCCCCCCTGTAGAGTCCATGCCCCGATGAATTGAGGCTGTTCTGATGGCAAAATTTATGTATTCTTCAGTGAGACAACAGAAACAAACAAACCAAATATGATTTGAAACTTCTCTTGTGTAGGTTTATACTGAGATAGATTATAAAGGAGATACACGGGAAAGTCCATTGTATATAATAGTGACCTTCTTTCTACACCCATGCTCTTAATTATGTTACCCAACAGGAACTCTGACCCAGTAAAAAGGCAAGCTGTCAAACCACCGTCCAGGGACAGCACTTAGTGTGTAATCACTGTCTGTCTAATGGCTTTAGAACTGAGCTAATGGCACACACACACACACACACACACACACACACACACACACACACACACACACACACACACACACACACACACACACACACACACACACACACACACACACACACACACACACACACACACACACACACACAGACAGATACCTGCAACTCTCTGATCAGTGATGTCTGTCCGTCCTGTTCTCTGTAGCTACCTGCAGCTGTCTGATCAGTGATGTCTGTCAGTCCTGTCCTCTGTAGCTACCTGCAGCTGTCTGATCAGTGATGTCTGTCAGTCCTGTCCTCTGTAGCTACCTGCAGCTGTCTGATCAGTGATGTCTGTCAGTCCTGTCCTCTGTAGCTACCTGCAGCTCTCTGATCAGTGATATATGTCTGTGCTGTCCTCTGTAGCTACCTGCAGCTCTCTGATCAGTGATGTCTGTCTGTCCTGTCCTCTGTCTAACCTCATCAAATGCTCTAATTGGCCAGCTAAGCTGAGGCCTTATGTGAGAGAGAGACCACAATGAACCTCAGGGGTGCTATCTGAGACACAGCCTATTCCATATGTAGTGCACTATTTCTTGCACTACATAATAGTGCACTACATAGTCCCATAGGGCTCCCTGGTCCAAAGTCCAAAGTGTACTCTATATAGGGAATTGGGTGTAATTTGGGACATAAATTCAGTAATTCTCTATCGTCCTGTCCATCTAACCATCTATCTATCTATGACTGAATTATAAACAAGGTGCCAATCTTATCCATTCATGTGGGGTTGAGGCCTATAGATTTCTCCTAATCTATATAGGATCTGAATTATGGACCCAGCTCAACGTTAGACCCCTTTTGAGGGATGAAAGTGGCTGTATAGCTGGAAAAACCTTTCCTGGAATTCTGATTCTTTCATCAATGTGGTTTATCAGTCCAATTCATCAAAATTGTGTAAACATGGTTGAATGCAATGTACTTTATGAACAAAACACTTACATTAATTTACCATAAAGTACCGGAAGTGATTCAAAGTGGTAGCTAGCTAGCCTCCTGCCTCTCCTAGGTGGACCATTCCAGTGGTAGCTAGCTAGCTAGTCTCCTGCCTCTCCTAGGTGGACCATTCCAGTGGTAGCTAGCTAGCTAGCCTCCTGCCTCTCCTAGGTGGACCATTCCAGTGGTAGCTAGCTAGCTAGCTAGCCTCCTGCCTCTCCTAGGTGGACCATTCCAGTGGTAGCTAGCTAGCTAGCCCCCTGCCTCTCCTAGGTGGACCATTCCAGTGGTAGCTAGCTAGCTAGCCCCCTGCCTCTCCTAGGTGGACCATTCCAGTGGTAGCTAACTAGCTAGCCTCCTGTCACTGCTGTTTCAGTCTTTGGACCCTCACAATAATTTGGCATCTCTTTAAAAGCGGCATGCAAGTCTGATCCTGTCAGTGGGTTTGGTTTTGTTCCTGCAGCCAATTAGCGGGTCCTGCCTTAGCCTGCAGCTAAAAGGAGTCTAATGGCCTGGGTATCCACCTGATAGGTGCAAGAGACAACTACCCACTGGGCTTTCATTTCACAGGAGGGGGTGGAGGAGGGGGAGACTTCTGAGCTTTTCACCATTACACAGGACTTCATTGTGACTGCTGGCCGTTTGATCTTAAAATAATTTACTTAATGATCTCACCGCGGGAGCAATTGGTGCTGCTCGATTAGTCTGCAAGGTCTAATGGACATGGGAAGAAATAGGAGGAAGGAGGGAGGGAGGGAAGGATAGAAGGAGAAAGGGGGGACAGCACAGTGAAGGGCTAAATGCTACCATTTTGAAACCTTGGGGAGCGATATTTTCTAGCGTCATGGAGAGACTGAGCTTGTGACTGTGATCAGGGCTTCCAGGTACATTTCTCTTTTTCTGAAAATAAATGCTACTGTTTTTTAAATATCTAACAGGAAGACAATGTGTAGAGTCAAAGCAGTTTATTAATGATCAGACTGAAAATATTGGAAATATGTGGCTTCCAACCTGGGTAAAAAGAATGACATTTGATAGAAAAGCACCAAAAACCATGATCTGTGTGGTGTCTAACCCTGACACAATACATTCCACATTGACCTGTAGAACATCTTTGTTTGATGGTTCCCTGCCCTGTTCCAGCCCAATACATTGTCAGAGGAGGATCTTGGTTGGGTTTTGTCAGGCTAGAGCGATAGTGAATCACGTACGGTAATGAGGGGGATAACTAGTACACCGGCGCCCCCGTTATTAAAATAATTACATTTATGATCAGGATTTCCCCTGACAATTCCCCCCGTTTTATGGAATTGAATGAACAGCAATTAAGTTTAATGGGGAAGTTTAGAACTCATTTTAGTTCACAGGGGCAAATTGAATTAAGAGCGCCACATAATTGCAATAACACTGATTCGTCTCCCTGTTAACAAGGAACACCGGATGACTTAATAGAAAATTAAAACACTGTAATTTAACCTTTCGCTGTGTTGTACATACAGTGTGTCTAACTTACCGGTAGGATCCGGTCTTTTCTTCAGGAGCACTGCAGAGCTGGTAATGAATACTTCCACCTATAGAGAGACACAAAGGAATCACTATTAATAAAGACTTCTCACCTTCATTGTGCAACGTATAAAGATATAAAGATAATATTATTTGACATTCATTACAGCTGGGCTTAGAGCAAACATTTATTCAAACGTGGAAGGAAAAACAAGAAAGATAAACATAGAAAATGATGACCTCAAGCACTAGGCATTTTGGGGTCACGGAGGAGAGAAGAGTTGAAAAGGTCATTGGACTAGTACTGTCCAATGAGGAGCCTGGAACTATGTATCTGCCACGGGGCCAGAAAGGCCTTCTAACTGACCCCTGTCCTTGGTTGGAACAAGCAGAGGGAAGGGGGAAGGGTTTGAGAGACGCACCCATTACAATATGGTTGGACTCTGGTAAATTGGTGCAGTTTATAGCAATCCCTCTGGCAAAGAAAGAAGGAGAGAGAGGGGTGGGGGTGGGGTCTAACATAGATGACTGTTATTAAATCACTGAGGAAGGTTGTTAGCGCACGTCAAGTTGTTTGCAACATGTCATGACAAAACCCAGACTCACTCAACCCATTAATTTGCACTTTAGTCTCCACAGTCACATTTCTGAATGGAATTTTTTTGATAGGCACATAATCTGATGACATCACATTTGATCGACATTAATGTAATGTGGAAGCTGCCAGTTGACCGACTAGGTTACCATAGCAATAATTCATAGACATTGACAACAATTTATAAATCAAAATGGTTTTCCTGCACAAAGGGGTTGTTTTATGGTAATGTACAGAAAAATAAGTAACAATAAGTCAACAACACAGTAACAATAAGTCAACAACACAGTAACAATAAGTCAACAGCACAGTAACAATAAGTCAACAACACAGTAACAATCAGTCAACAACACAGTAACAATAAGTCAACAACACAGTAACAATCAGTCAACAACACAGTAACAATAAGTCAACAACACAGTAACAATAAGTCAACAACACAGTAACAATAAGTCAACAACACAGTAACAATAAGTCAACAGCACAGTAACAATAAGTCAACAACACAGTAACAATAAGTCAACAGCACAGTAACAATAAGTCAACAACACAGTAACAATCAGTCAACAACACAGTAACAATAAGTCAACAACACAGTAACAATAAGTCAACAGCACAGTAACAATAAGTCAACAGCACAGTAACAATAAGTCAACAACACAGTAACAATAAGTCAACAACACAGTAAAAATAAGTCAACAACACAGTAACAATAAGTCAACAACACAGTAACAATAAGTCAACAACACAGTAACAATAAGTCAACAGCACAGTAACAATAAGTCAACAACACAGTAACAATAAGTCAACAACACAGTAACAATAAGTCAATAACACAGTAACAATAAGTCAACAACACAGTAACAATAAGTCAACAACACAGTAACAATAAGTCAACAACACAGTAACAATAAGTCAACAACACAGTAACAATAAGTCAACAGCACAGTAACAATAAGTCAACAACACAGTAACAATAAGTCAACAACACATTAACAATAAGTCAATAACACAGTAACAATAAGTCAACAACACAGTAACAATAAGTCAACAACACAGTAACAATAAGTCAACAACACAGTAACAATAAGTCAACAACACAGTAACAATAAGTCAACAGCACAGTAACAATAAGTCAACAACACAGTAACAATAAGTCAACAACACAGTAACAATAAGTCAATAACACAGTAACAATAAGTCAACAACACAGTAACAATAAGTCAACAACACAGTAACAATAAGTCAACAACACAGTAACAATAAGTCAACAACACAGTAACAATAAGTCAACAACACAGTAACAATAAGTCAACAACACAGTAACAATAAGTCAACAACACAGTAACAATAAGTCAACAACACAGTAACAATAAGTCAACAACACAGTAACAATAAGTCAACAACACAGTAACAATAAGTCAACAACACAGTAACAATAAGTCAACAACACAGTAACAATAAGTCAACAACACAGTAACAATAAGTCAACAACACAGTAACAATAAGTCAACAACACAGTAACAATAAGTCAACAACACAGTAACAATAAGTCAACAGCACAGTAACAATAAGTCAACAGCACAGTAACAATAAGTCAACAACACAGTAACAATAAGTCAACAACACAGTAACAATAAGTCAACAACACAGTAACAATAAGTCAACAACACAGTAACAATCAGTCAACAACACAGTAACAATAAGTCAACAACACAGTAACAATAAGTCAACAACACAGTAACAATAAGTCAACAACACAGTAACAATAAGTCAACAACACAGTAACAATAAGTCAACAACACAGTAACAATAAGTCAACAGCACAGTAACAATAAGTCAACAACACAGTAACAATAAGTCAACAGCACAGTAACAATAAGTCAACAACACAGTAACAATCAGTCAACAACACAGTAACAATAAGTCAACAACACAGTAACAATAAGTCAACAGCACAGTAACAATAAGTCAACAGCACAGTAACAATAAGTCAACAACACAGTAACAATAAGTCAACAACACAGTAAAAATAAGTCAACAACACAGTAACAATAAGTCAACAACACAGTAACAATAAGTCAACAACACAGTAACAATAAGTCAACAGCACAGTAACAATAAGTCAACAACACAGTAACAATAAGTCAACAACACAGTAACAATAAGTCAATAACACAGTAACAATAAGTCAACAACACAGTAACAATAAGTCAACAACACAGTAACAATAAGTCAACAACACAGTAACAATAAGTCAACAACACAGTAACAATAAGTCAACAGCACAGTAACAATAAGTCAACAACACAGTAACAATAAGTCAACAACACAGTAACAATAAGTCAATAACACAGTAACAATAAGTCAACAACACAGTAACAATAAGTCAACAACACAGTAACAATAAGTCAACAACACAGTAACAATAAGTCAACAACACAGTAACAATAAGTCAACAGCACAGTAACAATAAGTCAACAACACAGTAACAATAAGTCAACAACACAGTAACAATAAGTCAATAACACAGTAACAATAAGTCAACAACACAGTAACAATAAGTCAACAACACAGTAACAATAAGTCAACAACACAGTAACAATAAGTCAACAGCACAGTAACAATAAGTCAACAACACAGTAACAATAAGTCAACAACACAGTAACAATAAGTCAACAACACAGTAACAATAAGTCAACAACACAGTAACAATAAGTCAACAACACAGTAACAATAAGTCAACAACACAGTAACAATAAGTCAACAACACAGTAACAATAAGTCAACAGCACAGTAACAATAAGTCAACAACACAGTAACAATAAGTCAACAACACAGTAACAATAAGTCAACAACACAGTAACAATAAGTCAACAACACAGTAACAATAAGTCAACAACACAGTAACAATAAGTCAACAACACAGTAACAATCAGTCAACAACACAGTAACAATAAGTCAATAACACAGTAACAATAAGTCAACAACACAGTAACAATAAGTCAACAACACAGTAACAATAAGTCAACAACACAGTAACAATAAGTCAACAACACAGTAACAATAAGTCAACAACACAGTAACAATAAGTCAACAACACAGTAACAATAAGTCAACAGCACAGTAACAATAAGTCAACAACACAGTAACAATAAGTCAATAACACAGTAACAATAAGTCAATAACACAGTAACAATAAGTCAACAACACAGTAACAATAAGTCAACAACACAGTAACAATAAGTCAACAACACAGTAACAATAAGTCAACAACACAGTAACAATAAGTCAACAACACAGTAACAATAAGTCAACAACACAGTAAGAATAAGTCAACAACACAGTAACAATAAGTTAACAACACAGTAACAATAAGTCAACAACACAGTAACAATAAGTCAACAACACAGTAACAATAAGTCAACAGCACAGTAACAATAAGTCAACAACACAGTAACAATAAGTCAACAACACAGTAACAATAAGTCAATAACACAGTAACAATAAGTCAACAACACAGTAACAATAAGTCAACAGCACAGTAACAATAAGTCAACAACACAGTAACAATGATCTAAACACACAAAGGGTGCAGATGTGTTTTTTTTATCACACATTATGAAACTCACATAGTTTTAAAAAAGTCATTTGAACTGTGACTTCTTCACCTATAAAATATTGTGGATGTTTCCATAAAATATATGTATCTCAGTGAAATATTGCAGTAGCCTCTTGCCAAAACACTCATTCACAAAAACAATCGTAAATCTTACAACAAAGCCGGAGGGGAATTTCCCAACAATGGAATCTTTATTTCTCAACGCCAATTCTCCAGTTGAAGCTAAAGAGCTAAAAGGACCTAGCTCTGCTTTGCATGACAAAAAGGATGTGCTCTCCAAGCTTCAATTACCTTTTAAAGTAGACACCAAAGCAGCATAAGTGGTGAAGAGAGGGCAAACACTAGAGCTGTGAAAAAAAAACACACTCTCCGTTTTGCCTTCTTGATTTTATGTTGTGACTTTCAATACAAATCGGGGGCAAAGGTCAGCTGGGTTACTCCATAAAGAGAGGAGAAGCTAAGCGGTATGTTGAACACTAGCCTACACTGCTTATCAACAACACTGCTTGTCTAGATCTGGAGGTATAACATATTTATTCTCCAAACTAATTATCTACAGTATGTAGACAGACACTCTTTGATATAGTTACCGATTGGTGATGAACTGTGCTCGACTTAGATCCAATTTTTATGTTATCAAAAAAAATAACAAATGTTCATTTTACTGTGTTGATTATGTGATATAATTTACAGAAGCTGAGTTGATCCCAGATCATCATTTTATCTAATTGGTTAATGTATTGTTGATCCCGGATCATCATTTTATCTGATTGGTTGATGTATTGTTGATCCCGGATTGTCATTTTATCTGATTGGTTGATGCATTGTTGATCCACAGACAACTAAATAAGGATGATCCAGGATCAGGTCTCTCTTGGAGAAATCAGGCTGTTCCCTACTGCATATAGCGATGTATATACAGTTGAAGTCGGAAGTTTACATACACTTAGGTTGGAGTCATTAAAACTTGTTTTTTCAACAACTCCACAAGTTTCTTGTTAACAAACCTTAGCTTTGGCAAGTTGGTTAGGACATCTACTTTGTGCATGATACAAGTAATTTTTCCAACAATTGTTTACAGACAGATTATTTGAGTTATAATTCACTGTATCACAATTCCAGTGGGTCAGAAGTTCACATACACTAAGTTGACTGTGCCTTTAAACAGCTCAGAAAATTCCTGAAAATGATCATGGTTTTAGAAGCTTCTGATAAGCTAATTGACATCATTTGAGTCAATTGGAGGTGTACCTGTGGATGTATTTCAAGGCCTACCTTCAAACTCAGTGCCTCTTTGCTTGACATCATGGGAAAATCAAAACAAATCAGCCAAGACCTCATAAAAAAAATTGTAGACCTCAACAAGTCTGGTTCATCCTTGGGAGTAATTTCCAAATGCCTGAAGGTGCCACGTTCATCTGTATAAACAATAGTATACAAGTATAAACACGATGGGACCACGCAGCCGTCATACCGCTCAGGAAGGAGACGCGTTCTGTCTCCTAGAGATGAACGTACTTTGGTGAAAAAAGTGCAAATCAATCCCAGAACAACAGCAAAGGACCCTGTGAAGATGCTGGAGGAAACAGGTACAAAATTATCTATATCCACAGTAAAACAAGTCCTATATCGACATAACCTGAAAGGCCGCTCAGCAAGGAAGAAGCCACTGCTCCAAAACTGCCATAAAAAAGTCAGACTACAGTTTGCAACTACACATGGGGACGAAGATCGTACTTTTTCTTTCTGATGAAACAAAAATAGAACTATTTGGCCATAATGACCATCGTTATGTTTGGAGGAAAAAGGGGGAGGGTTGCAAGCCGAAGGACACCATCCCAACCGTGAAGCACGGGGTGGCAGCATCATGTTGTGGGGGTGCTTTGCTGCAGGAGGGACTGGTGCACTTCACAAAATACATGGCATCATAAGGATGGAAAATGATGTGGATATTTTGAAGCAACATCTCAAGACAGTCAGGAAGTTAAAGCTTGGTCGCAAATGGGTCTACCAAATGGACATGACCCCAAGCATACTTCCAAAGTTGTGGCGAAATGGCTTAAGGACAACAAAGTCAAGGTATTGGAGCTGCCATCACAAAGCCCTGACCTCAATCCTATAGAACATTTGTGGGCAGAACTGAAAAAGCGTGTGTGAGTAAGGATGCCCACAAACCTTACTCAGTTACACCAGCTCTGTCAGGAGGAATGAGCCAAAATTCACCCAACTTATTGTGGGACGCTTGTGGAAGGCTACCCAAAACGTTTGACCCAAGTTAAACAATTTAAAGACAATGTTAGCAAATATTAATTGAGTGTATGTAAACTTCTGACCCACTGGGAATGTGATGAAAGAAATAAAAGCTAAAATAAATCATTCTCTCTACTATTATTCTGACATTTTACATTCTTAAAATAAGGTGGTGATCCTAACTGACCTAAGACAGGGACTTTCTACTAGGATTAAATGTCAGGAATTATGAAAAACTGAGTTTAAATGTATTTGGCTAAGGTGTATGTAAACTCCAGGCTTCAGCTGTATGTGACAGACTTGCAGTATGTGTTGGGGGGAAAATCGTTCATATATGGGTGTTTGTATAATCGCTATCTGACTGTAGGGACCTATATGCATTTTAAACATGTATTGTCCCACCTCCCGGTACAGGCAAGCCAGAAAGCACTAATCCATGTGATGTAGCTGTGCCTAAAGACCACGAGGTGTGCATATTCAAACCTTGTACTGGGGCTCCAGTTCCTCAACACCTGCAATCCCCTCACCATCGAACAGCCTGCAAACCGCAAGGAACATAAATCACTGTTTGTGAGCGGAATATCTCATCGAGGGCCAGCATTCCACAGCTTGTGCTGCGATTAGAAAACCAAAAGGGCACACGCTCTGACAAATGCTTCTACGCAAGGCCCCGAAGGAAGCCCGGAGTGTTGAGAGTCAGCCAAGGAGGCTCGCTCAGCTCTGTCATTTATAATGGGGTAGGACTGACAGCTGCCCCCAGGACATTACCGCTACAACCTCCAAACCACTGTGCCATCCCAATAACTACAAATGATGGCCCAAACAGCAGCGGAAGAGACGAGCTCGGGCTAATTGCAGGAAGCAATGTCACATCTTCATTTACCTGTTGGCTTTCTGAGATACACATTATATATATATATATATATATATATATATATATATATATATATATATATACACAGTACATATACAGTGGGGCAAAAAGGTATTTAGTCAGCCACCAATTGTGCAAGTTCTTCCACTTAAAAAGATGAGAGAGGTAATGAGTGGAGGACAGAGGAGCCTCTTAAAGAAGAAGTTACAGGTCTGTGAGAGCCAGAAATCTTTCTTGTTTGTAGGTGACCAAATACTTATTTTCCACCATAATTTGCAAATAAATTCGTTAAAAATCCTACAATGTGATTTTCTGGATTTTTTTTCTCATTTTGTCTGTCATAATTGAGTGTACCTATGATGAAAATTACAGGCCTCTCATCTTTTTAAGTGGGAGAACTTGCACAATTGGTGGCTGACTAAATACTTTTTTGCCCCACTGTATATACTGTATGTATGTTTTGATCGTGACGATGCCTATGTATGTTCATTGAAACTTTTTCATCAGTTGTTTTTCAGGGTAATGCTGCAGCATGTTATGCATGGTGTGATTTGTCACTGTCTGTGGATGGATCTGATCTTATGATGATACTGGAGGGTTTGGAGATGATGGGAGTCAACACTGTGATAGAAAATTATTGTTTTGTGTGTCCACTGTCCAATTCATCTGTGGGTAGAAAGCTGTGATAAATATAGTATCTAACTCTGTAGTAAAGTCCTACTGTATCAATCACACATTTGACAAGAACGTGAACAACGATGTAGGTAGAGGACATGCAAAGACATGACTCAAACCTCTCTACCTGCGGCCCAATATTGTCCTGTATGTTATACTAAAATAACACTGGAGAGATTTAATTTGCATTTATTGTGAATAATTACACAAGTAAGTCAGGTTAAGTCTGATTGACAGAACCATTGTCTCCGTGGGCCTCACTTCATTTAGACTCCTCCACAGTGACCCCATGCAGGTCTTATGACCACAGGGGTAGTGCCAGTCTCAGAGGATGCTGATTAAGTGGGATAAACCATCCAGCCCTTCAGACACAAGTGGACTGGGAATCCTCAGGAGTCCCAGTCCCGTCCCCACAGGTCTCCTCCACAGTCTGGTCCCAGCCCCCTACGCCACCCCTTCTCGACCCCTCTCCTGTCTCCCACCCCTGCTCTCCCCTCCCCTCAGTGTCCCACCCCTCCTCTCCCCTCCCCTCAGTGTCCAACCCCAACCCTCCACTCCCTCTCCCCTCAGTGTCCCACCCCACACCTCCTCTCCCCTCCCCTCCCCTCAGTGTCCCACCCCTCCTCTCTCCTCAGTGTCCCACCCCACCCCTCCCCTCCCCTCAGTGTCCCACCCCTCCTCTCCCCTCCCCTCAGTGTCCCACCCCTCATCTCCCCTCCCCTCAGTGTCCCACCCCAACACTCCTCTCCCCTCCCCTCAGTGTCCCACACCACCCCTCCTCTCCCCTCCCCTCAGCCCCACCCCACCACTCCTCTCCCCTCCCCTCAGTGTCCCACACCACCCCTCCTCTCCCCTCCCCTCAGTGTCCCACCACTCCCCTTAGTCTAAGTCCTCCACACCCCTCCACACCCACTACACACACCAAACACTCCCCTGTGCAGTAACTGTGCTACCATGGGTCACTGTGCAGGACCGGCAGGCCATGTCTTGTAAGGGTTGCTGTACAATAAATTATATTAGGCTATTACTTATGGCTCCATTTGATCTAATATATTTTCTTATAGTTTCTTAATATTTTCTTGGGTTTTGAGATACAGTTTTCAGTATTTAATTTTTTAAAAGAGAGCGACATGGAGTGATGTGAAATTCTAAGCGAATAAGATATGCATGTATCTTTCAATATTCTGGACTATTAAATTGTGAAAAATAGTTTTGTGTGACTCACATTAACGGACAATATACTGGTTAGGTCCTAATTCTAGAATATTATGGCTTTAATATATTTAGCTTATTATGATTAAAGATTCAATTATAATTTGCTGACATCGTTTGGTGGGACATACCTGCAATAAAACAAATATTGAAAGCCTGTAAATGAATACTAAAACCATTGAGGGCCCAGTGCAGTCAACAAAGTGATTCCCAGTGTTTTATATTATTTCCACACCATGAGGTTGGAATAATACTGTTGAATTGTCAAAATGATGATAATTCCCTTTTAGTGTAAGAGCTGTTTGAAAAGACCGCCTGAAATGTCTAACTGTTTCGGGGAATGGAGTTGTGGCCTGCCTGGTGACATCATCAGGTGATAAATTAGTTAATAAGCCAATAATAATCATATATTTTCAGTTTTCCCCTCCCACTCAGACAGTCCTAGCAAATTATTGATTGAGAAAGGCTTTTTGTTTATTTTTGAACATTTTAATTGATAACAATCACAGTAAGGTACTTAATTGTTACCAAGAAATGTTTTGATATCGAGATAAAAACGGCTGAATTTGATATTTAAGTAGCAGACATATGTCCAAACTATCAACTGTGCACGTTTAACACAAAACCATGGGATTATAGCACAATAGTCAGGTAATGGGTGTCCTTAAATCTTTTGTATATTAACAGAGGAACACTTAAAACAAGCCTTTCAAGATAAGCGCCGGCTGTTGTACTGGAGCTTTACTCTGTCCCACAGGACAGCGTATCCATCAACAGATGCCCTCGGGTGTGGGATAACAAATTTGTTCATTCGGGGGCTTACATAACACAGCAGTAGCCTCATGGGAAACCTGCATGGGGCCGGATTTGACATGCTAGTCTCTCTGCTGTAACACAATTCCAGCGGTATAAAAAAAAACTACCTGTTTGTTTGTTTGTTTATCAATATGGATTATTTTTAGTAAATGCATCGTTGATTTTTAGACTATTAGGTTTGATGTGGGCTCATATCTGCATTCATATCTATCGAGATGTTTTCCTTGTGTTTTTTTTTTGTCTTTATAGACCCATTTAAAAATAATAATAATATGGGGATGTAAGGAATTCCATGATAAAATAAATAACCGAAATAAATAAACAAATACATACGCCAACATTAGCCTATACTAATAAATAATACTCATTCAATAATACTCATTCATACTCACGTTATGCTGTTCAAATTGTACGATATTCACTTCTTTATCATTTAAAAATGCATCCTACATTTCTACATTAAAGTTACACAACCTGTGCGTGTAAAGATCAACTATTTCCATCGATAGCTACGGGCTTTCCGACAGCCACATAGCCGTTACCATGTTAGGCTACACTTTCAGATTGATGGAATAGCGTACAACTATGTTTGTGTTGTGTTGTAAAGGCCTATCCGTCGGCCCTATTCATTTCATCACTGACATTGTCTTTATTAATTCACACATGACACAGTGATGCAGTTTATTATAGTATAAGTTTAGCCTACATTTGACTGCATTTTGGTGGCACTGCTGGCGTATAGACGTTTGCCTAATTGCTGTAAAAATAGACAGAGGCTACTGAAAAACACACCTCATCAATGTTGAAATCGCACAATCTGATCTAATAGGCCAGTTCTTGTTTGGATTACATGTTAAAAACTCACCGTTGTGTTTCACTCTGTTGCATAATGTGAGGGGAACTCAGAGGCATGAAAAAGTCAAGCGTTGTCTTGAGATAAGTCTGCTAAAAGAGACAAAGCAGTGCCCTCTGCAGGACATGATAGCTAACCTACCCAATGCAACGTCAGAATTCTTCATAATGAAATGTATCATCGTCTTGAGACTCAGAAAACTGAAGGCTTTTATTTCCCTTCTGACGTGGTGACATGCCTCATCAAGAATAGGCAGACTTTTGGAGAGCACCTTTCTTCCAACTACAGTAAAGTTTGTTGTTATTTTAATTAATTTGATTTCAGTGATTAATTTTAGCGATTCAACTGTTTTGTCATTTAAAAATCTAGTTAAATCCCATGAGACAAAGCCTCCTGATTCTCCAGACTGTTCAACACCCAAAACGTAAATAGAAAGCTAAGCACAGTCTAAATAGAAAGCTATAGAAAGCTAAGCACAGTCTAAATAGAAAGCTATAGAAAGCTAAGCACAGTCTAAATAGAAAGCTATAGAAAGCTAAGCACAGTATAAATAGAAAGCTATAGAAAGCTAAGCACAGTCTAAATAGAAAGCTAAGCACAGTCTAAATAGAAAGCTATAGAAAGCTAAGCACAGTCTAAAGAGAAAGCTATAGAAAGCTAAGCACAGTCTAAAGAGAAAGCTATAGAAAGCTAAGCACAGTCTATCCTGCTGGAGATGAACACTTGTGTGAAAGGCCGATGCACCCTTGGTAGGCTGCCTATATCCTGCAGGGGGCATCCTTGACATGCTGTCTTACTCTAGCTATATAGCCTCCATCAAAGGTGAGGGTTGGTCTACTCAACACTACCACGTGTTGAGTAGAACCGAGTTCTGAAAATAGGTAGCCTACTCTGTAGCCCAGGGGTAGGCAACCCTGTTCATGCAGTGCCACAGGTACTGCAGGATTTTGTTCCAACTCGGCACCACACCTGACCAACTGAGCTAACTGATCAGTACAGTGATTACCTATATTCAACACACCTGGTCTTCCAGGTTGGTTAAATCAAACACATGAAGTGGCTGCAGTCCTCCAGGACCAGGGTTTCCTCCCCCTGGTGTAGCCTGTGTAAGAAAGGAAACACAACATAGGTCAGGTTGCTGTAATCCTGAAGTAGTAATGTTAATAATAAGGAACTGTAGGCAAATTTGACAAAATGTCTGTCATTATTTGCAGGTAATTGCATTATTGACCACATCTCAAGAATTCAAGAAGACAAGTTCCCACATTCGTCATCCTCCTATACAGGACTCTTTATAATTGAGAGTGCTGAATTTGGAGATAATGGCAAAAACATATTTTCATGTTTGCATGATTCATAATCGCATTACGAGGGGTGAAGGTTCTTGGGTACATTTGTCTTTGCGTTGTGAAAATTGATAATCAATATGGTCATATTAACCTTAGTGATCATCAATATAACTCTGAAATGCATCGGCTTATGGGCTGCTAACCTTATCTAAATATATTACATTTCAGCACAATTACTATATGGATGAACTCACCACATGCATGTCTACTAGTTCTGCACTCACGTGCTAGTCGGAAGTCTGAAATGACACTTCTCCGTTCCTCTCCTTATCTACCCTGACCAGTGTTAGGGCTTTAGAAGGCTGAGTTCAGCCCCTGTCACAGGACTGTCTGTTGCCATGGACATTGGACAGCATTGTACACACAAACCCCTAAAATGGAGATGATCACCCCCTGGGCCCCATAGTCCCAAAGGACAACACCTACAACATCCCAGCCTACAGTTGGGATCATCAGTTCAATACAATACAATTGTATTGCATTTAACAGTCTGATCTACATGTTGAATATTGCCCAAACACAATTCTACATCAATGCAGGTGAATTTATTCAACAAACTTACCCTGGATTGCAATTTAGGTTATTCCACTACCTACATTTGCCATGCTCTTTCTGTAGTCAACTAGTAATTATTATAAAATATTGTCAGGGTTGGGTACTTTAGGTTACTTTCTAAATGTAATCTGTTACAGTTACTAATTACTGTACCTGTCCAAAATTGTAATTAGTAACGTAACGTTTGGATTACCCAAACTCAGTAACGTAATCTGATTACATTCAGTTACTTTTAGATTACTTTCCCCTTAAGAGGCATTAGAAGAAGACACAAATGTATGTTACCAATTGAATGATCTATTGCAGGATAAATCAATGTTAAAGTTTACATAGCTGGCCATATATGGATGTTACATTTTACTTTCTGGGTTGGTTATGTAGGCTTTTTCTAACCCATCGCTTTCTACTACATATAATAATACGATTAAATTATATCTTTACATTAATATATATATATATATATATAATTTATAAGTCCAAAAATGTCTATCAAAAGTCTATCAAAAGTGTGCAAGTTTGAGCATGTGTCCATTAGGCCTATGGATGTATTTTTTTTATCAGCATGAATCAGATTGAGCAATATAAGCCAGTGGTGTAAAGTACTTATGTAGTACTTTAAAGTATTTTTACTTAAGTCGTTTTTTTAGTGTCTGTACTTTACTATTTATATTTTTGACAACTTTGACTTTTACTTCACTACATTCCTAAAGAAAATTATGTACTTTTTACTCCATACATTTTCCCTGACACCCAAAAGTACTCATTCCATTTTGAATGCCTAGCAGCACAGGGAAATGGTCCAATTCACAGACTTGTCAAGGGAACATCCCTGTTCACCCCCACTGCCTCTGATCTGGTGGACTCACTAAAGACAAATGCTTTATTTGTAAATTATGTGTTGGAGTGTGCCCTTGACGATACATAAATAATAATAAAAAAACAAGAACATAGTGCCGTCTGGTTGGCTTGATATAAGGAATAAGAAATTATTTATATTTTTTTTACTTTTGATACTTAAGTATATTTAAAACCAAATACTTTTAGACTTTTGCTCAAGTAGTATTTTACCCGGTGACTTTCACTTTTACTTGAGTCATTTTCTATTAAGGTATCTTTACTTTTACTCAAGTATGACAATTGAGTACTTTTTCCACCTCTGATAAAAGCCGCACTTTTATTGTTTATATGATCCGCACTATGCAGATGTGCACAAGCGCATTTCTTCACTGGCTGTCCACTGGTTTCAAAAACAATGATTGATAGGCAGCTTAAACTTCTTGAATTCAACCATTACTGGGTTCAAATACACATTTAGATTTGTGAACAGGCATCCACAACAACCACAATCCGTAAGGCGCAAATAGCTAAATGAGAGAGCAGCAGTGTGATTCACATCAATGCGCTATGTAGATATCAACAATAAGTGAAATCTATATCGCCGTAGACTACACCACAGCTGTCATCCTTACCTCCAAGCGTTTATTCAAATTGTATAATCTTTGGATGCCGACAGCAGTCGCACCAATGGAAGACATAGCTTGGACTGTAGCCTATAAAATGCTTTTGCTGCTCTTTTCCCGCGATCCATCAAACACATTTGGTGTGTCATCACAGTGGTCTCTGAGTTGTGGTCAGACTCGCTCAAGTGGAACCACCTTCAATTTGAGATTTTTTTCAATGCTGATTTGAATGTCATTGAGAAAACAGAGGAGTGTCAAACATTTTTTTTCGTAAACATCTTTTCTGAATTTAAAAGTAATCCTCGAAGTAATCATCCAGTTTTTCAAAAGTATCTGTAATCTGATTACAATATTTTTGCTGGTAATGTAACGGATTACAGTTACCGTTTTTGTAATCTCTTACATGTAACATATTACATGTAATCTGTTACTCCCCAACCCTGAATATGGTTTGAAAAAACCTACAACTACTGAGCAAGTTGGGAAGATTTGTTTTTCCAGGAGTGGTTTTCTCTTTGAAGATACAAGGAAGTTTGAGCATCTGTATAATTGTCGGCAAGGAAACGAGACGCTGCACAGCCCCCTAACATTGTACGGCAAAGGAAAATCTTGCGCATGAGCGCATGCATACCTCTCACGTCAATCATGATGAGTTCGTCAAATAGTCACAAACTGTTACATACTTTCCCGCGGATTGAAGTAACGCTATATAGTGACACAAATTTGAAGTTTTAGTGACAAGGAATTGTCAGGATGAAACATGTCTGTCGAGGAGAATGTTCCCCCCTTTTAGGAGGATGACAGAGTAAAGTTTATAAAAACAAACGTTTTGTCGGATTTTGGAAGTGAGGCAGGAAACCTGGGAGAAGAAGTGTGTTACAGTCGAAGAAAGCCAGACCGCTCTGAAAGGTGTCTTCGAAAAGCAAAGTATTGTTTTTTACTCTACCATCGACTGGTGCTCCCCGAGGCAAGGCTGGTAGGTTACTCAGTCACTTTAGTACTTGAATGTGTTATTAGTGCTGTAAACACATTATTGTTTTGGGTCGATGAGCAAGGAGCCTGTAAATAATAGTTTATACAGTGGAACGTTGTCATGGCTACTGCCTGTAATTTCGAACTATTTTGTAAATCAATCTTTAGGCCTTACCTGCTTCTAAAGACAAATAATGTTATGGTCTCAAGAAGAGAGGTGTGTCCATAATTGAAAACTGCAGGAAACTTACTTTTTGGCTTGGTCGCCCAGCCTCTTCTTCCACAGATGTCATTCACTGTTGAACAGGTAATCAAGTGTTGTTGTTTTAACCCAGTCCCCAATCCATATTACAGTCAGTCAGCCCACCAAATGATTCTGACCTGAATTATGTTAAATAATTAAACAACTAGCATGAAATAAGGTTAGACCTATATTGATAGATTAAAGGGAATATTTGTCACTGCTTGTTTATACCAAAGACCAATAAACATTGAGAGATTTTACCTTCTCTATTTGGTCAAGGTGACAAAATATCCACATGTAGTCATCATATTAAGATGTAGTCAATGACTACAGTACATGTGTGTTTACCCATAAGACCAAAGGCATGAACAGATAGAGGTCTACTTTTACTAATCTAGTTTGTCAAGGTGTGTGTGTGTGTGTGTGCCACTACTGTCCAACGAGAAGAACCATCAGACGTGGCCGCATTTGATGTCACAAGACGTAGTTGGTCATTCAGAGAACACGAGGAACAAGGTGTCCATGTGTAACGGATGTGAAACGCTAGCTTAGTTAGCGGTGCGCGCTAAATAGCTTTTCAATCAGTGACGTCACTTGCTCTGAGACCTTGAAGTAGTAGTTCCCCTTGCTCTGCAAGGGCCGTGGCTTTTGTGGAGCGGTGGGTAACGATGCTTCGTGGGTGACTGTTGATGTGTGTAGAGGGTCCCTGGTTCGCGCCCGGTTATGGGCGAGGGGACGGTCTAAAGTTATACTGTTACACATGGCTAGGGGACAGTTCTTTGGGAAAACGGTCCTCCCCATCCCAACCGCTACAGCCAGGATAGAGGGCTCTCAGAGGACCATCAGAACATAAGACACACTCCAAGTGGTCCTAATACGGGCTACATCCCAAATGGCACCCTATTCCCTAATAGCTCACTGGTTCAAAGTAGTGCACTATATATGGAAAAATTTGGTGCCATTTGGGGCAGCTGCTGCATTACTACAGTATTCAATGTCTTTGAGTGATTTTAGGGCATTTATCTTCAGAATCAGGCATGATAGCCATGACTGGACAGTGGTCCATGCCATTGAGTCTATGGTGATCAGCTGGACCCATCTGGTCCAGAAGATTTTGAAGGAGGATTCTGCTGAGCTGCTTCTGAAGGGTTTGAACCCAGAGCCTAGCGCTGAGCTGCTTCTGAAGGGTTTGAACCCAGAGCCCAGTGCTGAGCTGCTTCTGATGGATCTGAACCCAGAGCCCAGTGCTGAGCTGCTTCTGATGGATCTGAACCCAGGGCCTAGTGCTGAGCTGCTTCTGAAAGGTTTGAACCCAGAGCCCAGTGCTGAGCTGCTTCTGAAGGGTTTGAACCCAGAGCCCAGTGCTGAGCTGCTTATATTGGATCTGAACCCAGAGCCTAGTGCTGAGCTGCTTCTGAAGGGTTTGAACCCAGAGCCCAGTGCTGAGCTGCTTCTGATGGATCTGAACCCAGGGCCTAGTGCTGAGCTGCTTCTGATGGATCTGAACCCAGGGCCTAGTGCTGAGCTGCTTCTGATGGATCTGAACCCAGGGCCTAGTGCTGAGCTGCTTCTGATGGATCTGAACCCAGGGCCTAGTGCTGAGCTGCTTCTGATGGATCTGAACCCAGAGCCCAGTGCTGAGCTGCTTCTGATGGATCTGAACCCAGGGCCTAGTGCTGAGCTGCTTATATTGGATCTGAACCCAGGGCCTAGTGCTGAGCTGCTTATATTGGATCTGAACCCAGGGCCTAGTGCTGAGCTGCTTCTGAAGGGTTTGAACCCAGAGCCCAGTGCTGAGCTGCTTCTGATGGATCTGAACCCAGGGCCTAGTGCTGAGCTGCTTCTGAAGGGTTTGAACCCAGAGCCCAGTGCTGAGCTGCTTCTGAAGGGTTTGAACCCAGAGCCCAGTGCTGAGCTGCTTCTGATGGATCTGAACCCAGGGCCTAGTGCTGAGCTGCTTCTGATGGATCTGAACCCAGAGCCCAGTGCTGAGCTGCTTCTGATGGATCTGAACCCAGGGCCTAATGCTGAGCTGCTTCTGATGGATCTGAACCCAGGGCCTAGTGCTGAGCTGCTTCTGATGGATCTGAACCCAGGGCCTAGTGCTGAGCTGCTTCTGAAGGGTTTGAACCCAGGGCCTAGTGCTGAGCTGCTTATGATGGATCTGAACCCAGGGCCCAGTGCTGAGCTGCTTATGATGGATCTGAACCCAGGGCCTAGTGCTGAGCTGCTTCTGATGGATCTGAACCCAGGGCCTAGTGCTGAGCTGCTTCTGAAGGGTTTGAACCCAGGGCCTAGTGCTGAGCTGCTTCTGAAGGGTTTGAACCCAGAGCCCAGTGCTGAGCTGCTTCTGAAGGGTTTGAACCCAGAGCCCAGTGCTGAGCTGCTTCTGAAGGGTTTGAACCCAGAGCCCATTGCTGAGCTGCTTCTGAAGGGTTTGAACCCAGAGCCCAGTGCTGAGCTGCTTCTGAAGGGTTTGAACCCAGAGCCCAGTGCTGAGCTGCTTCTGAAGGGTTTGAAACCAGAGCCCATTGCTGAGCTGCTTCTGAAGAGTTTGAACCAAGAATCCAGGGCCCAGTGCTGAACTACTTCTTAAGAGTCTTAACCCAGAACCCAGGGCCCAGTGCTGAGCTGCTTCTTAAGAGTCTTAACCCAGAACCCAGGGCCCAGTGCTGAGCTCAACTTCTGGAACTCCAGGAAATATCATATACTCATCATATCCCAGCAGGTACAGTGTCCCTCATATGAGATGCCATATTTCAACATCCGCTCTCTGGACTTCTTTGTGGAGAACATGGCTGGGGGAGGACCAGGGTGGAGGCAGCAGGCTCCTCTGTTTGAATCCCACATGGTGCTCTCCCCTCCTAGGCCCGTGGTGACCGATGTGAAATGGCTAGCTAGTTAGCGGGGTGCACACTAATAGCGTTTCAATTGGTGATGTCACTTGCTCTGAGACCTTGAAATAGTTGGAGCTGTGGCTTTTGCTTCGATGGTGTCAGTTGTTGATGTGTGCAGAGGGTCCCTGGTTCGGGGCAAGGAGAGGGACGGAATAAACTGTTACACAAGCAGTCTCCCAATTTGAACATTTGACTACATTTTAGGACATTGTAAAGCTCTAGAGAGACTAGGGTTGCAAAATTCCAGTAACTTTATTCAAAATTCTGTTTTTTTCAGTAATCCGTTTTGGATGATTCCCGGTGTTCCTGTTTATTCTGGGAATTTTCCAACAGGGATTTCTGGGAAACCAGGGAATTTGGGGAGATCTACAGGAATGTTCCAACCCTAGTAGACATTTTAAAAGACTGCAATACTCAAATCTGTCACTAAATTAGGTGATTTCTAATTCAGTTTCTGCTTGATTTTCCAGATTGACTACTATGAAGCTGGTGGACGTTAGAGTGTTTGGGGGATGGTTCAGAGTAGATATCAAGTCATTCAAGATCAGTCTTCCTGAATATCATTAAGAAGCGGAGCTGGATGTTCAAGGAACATCTTATGACATATGTCACTGACAGGTTGTCTGACAGAACGTCTTTTCATTTATCTAGCAGAATTCAATGTGTGCTCCTCCCAAGTGTGTGTTGTCAGGAGGGGTTGGGTTCAGCAGCAGAATAATTTCC
The DNA here is from genome assembly GCF_057628025.1 of Oncorhynchus mykiss. Taxonomy (NCBI): domain Eukaryota; kingdom Metazoa; phylum Chordata; class Actinopteri; order Salmoniformes; family Salmonidae; genus Oncorhynchus; species Oncorhynchus mykiss. The sequence goes on from NC_143024.1 coordinate 13,681,387, forward strand.
ATCACAACAGCAAACCAAAAAACCTACATTGTTTATTGGTGGATTTCTGATCGGGAGAAAAACATTGTTTATTGGTGGAGCTATGATCAGGAGAAAACATTGCACACACTTCAGAGGCTATTTACTGTTTAAGACTTGACCTCTAATTTAGTCAGCACTATCTACTGTTTAAACATTACATCCATGGTTCCCCTACCCTCCCAGTCTGGATGAGCTGGAGCAGTTTGTGCAGGCCAAGACGATGGGCTGAGGCAGGCTGTGTGCCACGATCGTGGTGTCTTAGTGGAGGGGATGGGACACCTGCTGGCGGTCAGGGACAGACGGGCTGTTTGACCTGGATAACACCATAATATAACCCCAGACCTGTGGAAGCCCTCTCCTCTGTAGGATAACACCATAATATAACCCCAGACCTGTGGAAGCCCTCTCCTCTGTAGGATAACACCATAATATAACCCCAGACCTGTGGAAGCCCTCTCCTCTGTAGGATAACACCATAATATAACCACAGACCTGTGGAAGCCCCTCTGTAGGATAACACCATAATATAACCCCAGACCTGTGGAAGCCCTTTCCTCTGTAGGATAACACCATAATATAACCCCAGACCTGTGGAAGCCCTCTCCTCTGTAGGATAACACCATAATATAACCCCAGACCTGTGGAAGCCCTCTCCTCTGTAGGATAACACCATAATATAACCCCAGACCTGTGGAAGCCCTCTCCTCTGTAGGATAACACCATAATATAACCCCAGACCTGTGGAAGCCCTCTCCTCTGTAGGATAACACCATAATATAACAACAGAGCTGTGGAAGCCCTCTCCTCTGTAGGATAACACCATAATATAACCCCAGACCTGTGGAAGCCCTCTCCTCTGTAGGATAACACCATAAAATAACCACAGACCTGTGGAAGCCCCTCTGTAGGATAACACCATAATATAACCACAGACCTGTGGAAGCCCTCTCCTCTGTAGGATAACGCCATAATATAACAACAGAGCTGTGGAAGCCCTCTCCTCTGTAGGATAACACCATAATATAACCCCAGAGCTGTGGAAGCCCTCTCCTCTCTCTTCAGGATAACACCATAAAATAACCACAGACCTGTGGAAGCCCTCTCCTCTGTAGGATAACGCCATAATATAACAACAGAGCTGTGGAAGCCCTCTCCTCTGTAGGATAACACCATAATATAACCACAGACCTGTGGAAGCCCTCTCCTCTGTAGGATAACACCATAATATAACCACAGACCTGTGGAAGCCCTCTCCTCTGTAGGATAACACCATAATATAACCCCAGACCTATGGAAGCCCTCTCCTCTGTAGGATAACACCATAATATAACCACAGACCTGTGGAAGCCCTCTCCTCTGTAGGATAACACCATAATATAACCACAGACCTGTGGAAGCCCTCTCCTCTGTAGGATAACACCATAATATAACCCCAGACCTATGGAAGCCCTCTCCTCTGTAGGATAACACCATAATATAACAACAGAGCTGTTGAAGCCCTCTCCTCTGTAGGATAACACCATAATATAACCACAGACCTGTGGAAGCCCTCTCCTCTGTAGGATAACACCATAATATAACCCCAGACCTGTGGAAGCCCTCTCCTTTGTAGGATAACACCATAATATAACAACAGACCTATGGAAGCCCTCTCCTCTGTAGGATAACACCATAATATAACAACAGACCTGTGGAAGCCCTCTCCTCTGTAGGATAACACCATAATATAACCACAGACCTGTGGAAGCCCTCTCCTCTGTAGGATAACACCATAATATAACCCCAGAGCTGTGGAAGCCCTCTCCTCTGTAGGATAACACCATAATATAACCACAGACCTGTGGAAGCCCTCTCCTCTGTAGGATAACACCATAATATAACCCCAGAGCTGTGGAAGCCCTCTCCTCTGTAGGATAACACCATAATATAACCCCAGACCTGTGGAAGCCCTCTCCTCTGTAGGATAACACCATAATATAACCACAGACCTGTGGAAGCCCTCTCCTCTGTAGGATAACACCATAATATAACCCCAGAGCTGTGGAAGCCCTCTCCTCTCTCTTCAGGATAACACCATAATATAACCCCAGAGCTGTGGAAGCCCTCTCCTCTCTCTTTAGGATAACACCATAATATAACCCCAGAGCTGTGGAAGCCCTCTCCTCTCTCTTCAGGATAACACCATAATATAACCCCAGAGCTGTGGAAGCCCTCTCCTCTCTCTTTAGGATAACACCATAATATAACCCCAGAGCTGTGGAAGCCCTCTCCTCTCTCTTCAGGATAACACCATAATATAACCCCAGAGCTGTGGAAGCCCTCTCCTCTCTCTTTAGGATAACACCATAATATAACCCCAGAGCTGTGGAAGCCCTCTCCTCTCTCTTTAGGATAACACCATAACATAACCACAGAGCTGTGGAAGCCCTCTCCTCTCTCTTCAGGATAACACCAGTGTGTCCCTGGTAACTTCAAAACGGTCCCATTAAGGCTCCCCATTCATTCACTTGTGTATATTTATCTATGCAGTGCAGTGTGGAGGTCTGGACAATGACCAAGTGGAGGGAGATAAACATGGACCAGATGGGCGCAGAGCTCAGGAGGTTTGTCAAGGTGACATCATCTACCTACCTAACGCCTCAACACACACACACACATACACATATCACCCTCCCCATCTCTTCTGCAGTATATTCTGTCATTATGCCCTATGTGTTAGCAAAGAACTAGATGCCTTAGTGTTGAACCTATCAGTTAGACGTCATCACTATCTACCCTCTGTTTGTGTAGGACATCTGTGAACTGTACAAAGAGGCCTGTGTGAGGGACGTGTATCGTGGGTTAGATCTCTATGTGTAGAACCTGTTGACATCACTGTGGGCTGTCAGTGAGCTGCAGAACCAGGCCATACGGCAGCGCAACAGGGCTCAACTCGCCATCACCGCCAAGGTGACAGAGGGAACTAGCACTGATCTGACAAGATTCAATAGTTATGTGTCCCAAATTGCACCCTATTTCCAATCACTTTATAGTACACTACTTTTGATTCAGGCCTATAGGGGTCTAGGCAAAAGTAGTGCACTATAAATGGAAAAGGGTGCCATTTGGGATACACCTAGGATAGATCCATGCATCCCAATTAGAGGTCGACCGATTATGATTTTTCAACGCCGAAACCAAGTATTGGAGGACCAAAAAAAAGCCTTTCTTTTTTTTATCCTTTTTTTTTACATTTGATTTATTTATTTGTAATAATGACAATTACAACAATACTGAATGAACACTTATTTTAACTTAATATAATACATCAATAAAAATCAATTTAGCCTCAAATAAATAATGAAATATGTTCAATTTGGTTTAAATAATGCAAAAACAAAGTGTTGGAGAAGAAAGTAAAAGTGCAATATGTGCCATGTGAAAAAGCTAACGTTTAAGTTCCTTGCTCAGAACATGAGAACATATGAAAGCTGGTGGTCCCTTTTAACATGAGAATTCAATATACCAAGGTAAGTGGTTTTAGGTTGTAGTTATAGTATTTCTAGGACTATTTCTCTCTATACCATTTGTATTTCATATACCTTTGTCTATTGGATGTTCTTTATAGGCACTTTAGTATTGCCAGTGTAACAATATAGCTTCCGTCCCTCTCCTCGCCCCTACCTGGGCTCGAACCAGGAACACATCGACAACAGCCACCCTTGAAGCAGAGTTACCCATGCAGAGCAAGGGGAACAAGTACTCCAAGTCTCAGAGCGAGTGACATTTGAAACTCTATTAGCGCGCACCCCGCTAACTAGCTAGCCATTTCACATTGGTTACACCAGCCTAATCTCGGGAGTTGATAGGCTTGAAGTCATAAACAGCTCAATGCTTGAAGAGCTGCTGGCAAAACGCACAAAAGTGCTGTTTGAATGAATGCTTACGAGCCTGCTGGTGCCTACCACCGCTCAGTCAGACTGCTCTATCAAATATCAAATCATAGAATTAACTACAACATAATAACACACGCAAATACGAGCCTTTGGTCATTAATATGGTCGAATCCGGAAACTATAATTTCGAAAACAAAACGTTTATTATTTCAGTGAAATACGGAACTGTTCCGTATATTATCTAACGGGTGGCATCCATAAGTCTAAATATTTCTGTTACATTGTACAACCTTCAATGTTATGTCATAATTACGTAGAATTCTGGGGAAATAGAAGTGACACAATTTCACCTGGTTAATATTGCCTGCTAACCTGTATTTATTTTAGCTATATATGCAGGTTTAAAAATACATACTTCTGTGTATTGATTTTAAGAAAGGTATTGGTGTTTATGGTTAGGTACAGTCGTGTAACGATTGTGCTTTTTTTTTTGCAAATGCGCTTTTGTTAAACCATCCCCCTGCGTTGCATTTCAACATCATTGCAACGCAGGACACGCTAGTTAAACTAGTAATATGAGAGGTGACTGTACCATTCCCTTAAGGAAAAGCACGTTTAGTCAATCTGCTTTCTCTGCGAGAGCTTCCCATATCTGGAATACACTGCCATCAGACACACATACAGTGGGGCAAAAAAGTATTTAGTCAGCCACCAATTGTGCAAGTTCTCCCACTTAAAAAGATGAGATAGAGGCCTGTAATTTTCATCATAGGTACACTTCAACTATGACAGACAAAATGAGAATAAAAATCCAGAAAATCACATTGTAGGATTTTTTATGAATTTATTTGCAAATTATGGTGGAAAATAAGTATTTGGTCACCTACAAACAAGCAAGATTTCTGGCTCTCACAGACCTGTAACTTCTTCTTTAAGAGGCTCCTCTGTCTTCCACTCGTTACCTGTATTAATGGCACTTGTTTGAACTTGTTATCAGTATAAAAGACACCTGTCCACAACTTCAAACAGTCACACTCCAAACTCCACTATGGCCAAGACCAAAGAGCTGTCAAAAGACACCAGAAAGTAAATTGTAGACTTGGTTTGAAGAAATCAACTGTGGGAGCAATTATTAGGAAATGGAAGACATACAAGACCACTGATAATCTCCCTCGATCTGGGGCTCCACGAAAGATCTCACCCCGTGGGTTCAAAATTATCACAAGAACGGTGAGCAAAAATCCCAGAACCACACTGGGGGACCTAGTGAATGACCTGCAGAGAGCTGGGACCAAAGTAACAAAGCCTACCATCAGCAACACACTACGCCGCCAGGGACTCAAATCCTGCAGTGCCAGACATGTCCCCCTGCTTAAGCCAGTACACGTCCAGGCCCGTCTGAAGTTTGCTAGAGAGCATTTGGATGATCCAGAAGAAGATTGGGAGAATGTCATATAGTCAGATGAAACCAAAATATAACTTTTTGGTAAAAACTCGACTCGTCGTGTTTGGAGGACAAAGAATGCTGAGTTGCATCCAAAGAACACCATACCTACTGTGAAGCATGGGGGTGGAAACATGCTTTGGGGCTGTTTTTCGCCAAAAGATCCCACGCTCTCTCCGCTTCTCACCGCTTTCCTTCCATTGAAATTAATGAGAAGCGGTGTTTTACCGCGTGGCAACCTGCGCTAGTGTATCATGCCCGTGTGCCCGTATATCACTAGTGCGTGCAGTAGCCTCTGCAGCAGCAGCCTCCCCCAGGTCCTAGTGCCCGCTCTTAAATGAAAACAAAAGATATCACAGAGAAAATATATTGACGGATATATGTATTTATTTAGGGGGGGCTAATGAATATTTTAGGCCTAGCGACATCCTTGCAATACTCTGTGTAGTTAATAGACTACAGTACCCTACAATATACAATACTCTGTCTAATTTATAAACTACAGTACCCTACAGTATATAATACTCTGTATATTTAATCAACTACAGTACCCTATGGTATACAATACTCTGTGTATTTAATAAACTACAGTACCCTAAAGTTACAATACTCTGTCTATTTAATCAACCACAGTACCCTATGGTATACAATACTCTGTGTATTTAATCAACTACAGTACCCTACAGTATATAATACTCTGTATATTTAATCAACTACAGTACCTTATGGTATACAATACTGTCTATTTAATCAACTACAGTACCCTACGGTATATAATACTCTGTATATTTAATCAACTACAGTACCCTATGGTATACAATACTCTGTGTATTTAATAAACTACAGTACCCTAAAGTTACAATACTCTGTCTATTTACTCAACCACAGTACCCTATGGTATACAATACTCTGTTTATTTTTATAAACTACAGTACCCTACAGTATACAATACTCTGTATATTTAATCAACTACAGTACCCTATGGTATACAATACTCTGTGTATTTAATAAACTACAGTACCCTACAGTATATAATACTCTGTGTATTTAATAAACTACAGTACCCTAAAGTTACAATACTCTGTCTATTTAATCAACCACTGTACCCTACAGTATACAATACACTGTCTATTTAATCAACTACAGTACCCCACGGTATACAATACTCTGTGTATTTAATAAACTACCGTACCTAACAGTATATAATACTCTGTATATTTAATCAACTACAGTACCCCACGGTATACAATACTCTGTGTATTTAATAAACTACAGTACCCTACGGTATACAATACTCTGTGTATTTAATAAACTACAGTACTCTACAGTAAACAGTACTCAGTGTATTTCTGTCTCTGCAGGAGTTGATGTTGGACAGCGCCAAAACAATAAATCCCCATTTTGTTTGAGAAACTAGAAGATCTTCAGAAAAGGTTCACATGGTCAATCACTTTGAAGATATAAATGTTTTTTGTAGCCTTTATCCGTCTACGAGGACCGCCCCCCAGGATACAGTGGTTGTTAGACTACTCAGGCCAGGTAGCTCTCACTGGCTCTCAGGTCTGGTTAAGATCCAATATTGTAAACACAAAACATTTTTTGTTAGAGCTCAACAAAGAATGTACAGGTGCATTAACCATTTTTAATGGCTGTCAAATTTGAAATGATGGAAGTTGCAGGCCTCAATCTTCCTCTGCTAGAAGACACAGACCCAGTAGTTATCATACCTTTCCATCCCATTATTACCTCCCAGAGGTATTATATTCTCCATCAGTCTATGCACCTGTAGTGGGGGTGGGGACAGGGACAGGTGGAGGTGTTGAATGTAGCTGTCAGTCAGAAACATGGACACCTGCTCTGTTATCTCCTTTCATAGAGAGCTGCTGAACTGACCAAGTCTGAGCCCTAAATACCACTCTGTTCACTATGGCTATAGGGCCTCATATGGCTTGGGTAGTAGTGCACTAGTGTACATAGGGAATCGGGTGTGGTTTGGGACTGTAGAGTGTGTCTGTAGAGTCGTGTTGGGAGGCTGAGGGAGGCTCTACAGACACACTCTACAGTCCCAAATCACACCCGATTCCCTATGTACACTAGCGCACTACTACCCAAGCCATATGAGGCCCTATAGCCTATATCAGTGTTGTCACTGTTGTCAGCAGTATGTGGTTAAGGTTAGCACGTCCTTGGCCGTGATGGGCTGTTTGAATAATCTCCCCCTTCTGCATCCCAAATGGCAACCTATTTCCTGTATAGTGCATTACTTTTTACCAGGGCTTCCATAAGGCTCTGGTCTAAAGTAGATCACTATAGGGGATAGTGTGCCATTTGAGAAGCAGCCCCTGCTCCTCTTCAACCTACAGACCCACTGCTGATTAGATCTCCTGACATACTAGACTGGTGATGAATGCAAGCTGCTGTCCCTTGGTGTTTTACACCAGTTGGTCAAATTTTTGTTTGTTTACTTTACTTGTGGAGACTTCTGGTTCCCCATAAGTATAGTACACACACACACACACACACACACACACACACACACACACACAGAGACACACACACACACACACACAGAGACACACACACACAGAGACAGACTCCCTCACCCTTCAAGTCAAACACTCTGATGAATGAGGTGTGTTCTTATTTTACTGGTATTCTACTCCAGAGGTGAAATGACCTTCCTTTGTGAAAGCGGTGTACTGCCTGATGAAAATGTCAATTTAAACATCTATCCATCCATTAGTTTATCCATTTATTTTGTAGATATATTTTTCTTAATTATTTTCCTCTACCACCCCTCCCCTAACTGGAGTAAACTAATGGACAACAATTAGGTTTCTACTTCCAGGTTATACATACTGTATACATTTTACAGACACGGTGTATTTTCCAGTAGTTCTCTTTGGTGTGTTTTTAGCTACACTCAACCCCTCCCATCTCTCTCTGAAGACCATCCAGTTTTGTCTTTTGCCATATATTTTTCCAATGTGCTGTTTTTCAAAAGCTCTGAACCTTTCTATTCTCATAGTTTCTACAGATTGTACTTTTTTTTGTTTTGTTTTGCTAAGGGGTATTACTATATTATTGATCAATTGACTGTGACTTTTCAAATCACCCATCAGTGCTATTTGCAGAGTTATCTCCAGGTAAATGTTGCAATTCTTCAGCCATTCCTGAACCTTCTACCAAAAACAAGCTACATATGGACAGTATCAAAATAAGTGATCTAATGATTCTGTCTCTTCGCAGCAAACTTGCAGCAAACTTGCAGAGCTGAGATGGTTGTATTCCCCATATATATATATATATATAACATTATATTGTTTCCAATAATTTTGTATAGTAATTTACATTGAAAAACTCAAAGATTTGAATCCAGCTGTCACGTTCTGACCTTTATTTCCTTTGTTTTGTCTTTGTTTTAGTATGGTCAGGGTGTGAGTTGGGGTGGGCAGCCTGTGTGTTTTTCTATGTTGGGGTTTTGAGTTCAGCCGAGTATGGTTCTCAATCAGAGGCAGGTGTCGTTAGTTTTCTCTGATTGAGAATCATACTTAGGTAGCCTGGGTTTCACTTTTGAGTTGTGGGTGTTTGTTTCCGTGTGAGTGTTTGTTGCCACACGGTACTGTTTCGGTTTCGTTCACGTTTTTATTGTTTTGTAGTGTTCAGTTTATGTCTTTAAATAAACATTATGGACACTTACCACGCTGCGCATTGGTCCTCCGATCCTTCTCGCTTCTCCTCTTCAGAAGAGGAGGAGGAATGCCGTTACACCAGCTTTGTTTTGTGTATCAGTTCATAAACCATGTGCCATTGAGTTGGTACATCAAAAATCTCCTCAACTATTTTGCAGTCTATATGGCACAGCTGTACATTTTTGGTCCTTAAATGAAATGGGTATATGTTTTTATTCATCACAATTTTCTTTAGACAATTTTGGTCTTTAATGCCGACAGACAAGTTACTTACTTTCTCCCCCTTCCACTTACCTCTTCCATTTTTGTGGTAATGCTGCAATTAGATGTCATTTTGAATAAAGTAGACATTTCCATATATTTTAGCTGCATGTGTGACATAAATCCACCAGTCCTATTTATGATATAATTTACAAAGATTATACCGTAAAAAAAAAAAAATCAATGAGTATATTTGAGTTTAACCATAATATTTGTTGTAATATATGTTTTGTCTTATTGGTGGATTAAAGTGAAATTGCAACCAACTCTCTATTTCTTGTTTTTAAAACACCAATATTCTGGAGATTGTTTCATTTTCAAATAACTGAAAGTGTGCGGTTGTAATCTGAATAAAGGGGAAAAGGCCATTCTTGAACATGGGGTGAGACATTCTTACTAATCTGCTAGAGAACCCGTTTGGATTTAAGTATAACTTTTGTATGACTGAAGCCTTTAGTGAGAGGTCTAATGCTTTAATATTGAATCATCACATCTGCCCTCCGAACTCATAATCATTATATAAATAGGCCTGTTTCATTTTGTCTGGCTTTTCCGTTCCAAATCAAATTGAATGTGTTTTTACAGGTGACCAACGGGCAGGCTTTCTACTGGCTGTTTCAGCTGAGGCATCGCTGGGACGAGCAGCAGAGACACTGCCTGGCTAACATCTGTGATGTTCAGTTCTTCTACTCCTACCAATACCTGGTAGGAACACCTCTCGGCTGGTCATCACCCCCTCATTGACCGGTCAGTACCTCAACCTAACCCTATGTTCATGTCCAGTTCAACCCTAGCCTCAACCACAGCCCTAATCCTCAACCCTAAATCTAACCCAGTCAAGTCATCAGTCCCCTCACAGACTGGTCCATAACTCTCCCCCTAAATCTAACCCAGTCAAGTCATCAGTCCCCTCACAGACTGGTCCATAACTCTCCCCCTAAATCTAACCCAGTCAAGTCATCAGTCCCCTCACAGACTGGTCCATAACTCTCCCCCTAAATCTAACCCAGTCAAGTCATCAGTCCCCTCACAGACTGGTCCATAACTCTCCCCTAAATCTGTACTGTCATCTCTCAGCTTATTTTGCTCATCTTGTCATTAGGTTTATTTCATGTTTACAACAGTGTTGCTATCAATGCTGATTAGAATACCAAATATTATCTCATTGTACTTTTATTTTGTGTCCGAAAGAATATAATTATTCAGTAGTCAGGAATAGAGAGCTGTGATTAATGACCACTTTGTTGTTCTCAGTGTGTGATGTTGTTGTTGTTGTTGTTGTTTTGGTCATGTGTAGGTGCTACATCACTCTGACCCAGTCTCTCCACCTGACTAAGAGTGGGACCACCAAGGACCACTACAACACACCAATCCACTATTACAACACTCCAATCCACTATTACAAAACTCCAATCCACTATTACAACACTCCAATCCACTATTACAACACTCCAATCCACTATTACAACACTCCAATCCACTATTACAACACTCCAATCCACTATTACAACACTCCAATCCACTACTACAACACACCAATCCACTATTACAACACTCAATCCACTATTACAACACTCCAATCCACTATTACAACACTCCAATCCACTATTACAACACTCCAATCCACTATTACAACACTCCAATCCACTATTACAACACTCCAATCCACTATTACAACACTCCAATCCACTATTACAACACTCCAATCCACTATTACAACACTCCAATCCACTATTACAACACTCCAATCCACTATTACAACACTCCAATCCACTATTACAACACTCCAATCCACTATTACAACACTCCAATCCACTATTACAACACTCCAATCCACTATTACAACACACCAATCCACTATTACAACACACCAATCCACTATTACAACACTCCAATCCACTATTACAACACTCCAATCCACTATTACAACACTCCAATCCACTATTACAACACTCCAATCCACTATTACAACACACCAATCCACTATTACAGCACACCAATCCACTATTACAACACACCAATCCACTATTACAACACACCAATCCACTATTACAACACACCAATCCACTATTACAACACACCAATCCACTATTACAACACACCAATCCACTATTACAACACACCAATCCACTATTACAACACACCAATCCACTATTACAACACACCAATCCACTATTACAACACACCAATCCACTATTACAACACACCAATCCACTATTACAACACTCCAATCCACTATTACAACACACCAATCCACTATTACAACACTCCAATCCACTATTACAACACACCAATCCACCACTACAACACACCAATCCACCACTACAACACACCAATCCACCACTACAACACACCAATCCACCACTACAACACACCAATCCACCACTACAACACACCAATCCACTATTACAACACACCAATCCACTACTGCAACACACCAATCCACCACTACAATACACCAATCCACTATTACAACACACCAATCCACCACTACAATACACCAATCCACTATTACAATACACCAATCCACTATTACAATACACCAATCCACTATTACAACACACCAATCCACTATTACAACACACCAATCCACTAGTCTTTCTCTGTAGTCTCTCTCTGTCTCTCTGTAGCCTCTGTAGATTCTCTGTAGCCTCTCTCCGTTGTCTCTCTGTAGCCTCTCTATATTCTCTCTGTTGTCTCTCTGTAGCCTCTCTGTTGTCTCTCTGTTGTCTCTCTATTGTCTCTCTGTTGTCTCTCTATTGTCTCTCTGTAGCCTCTCTATTGTCTCTCTGTTGTCTCTCTGTATCATGTAATTAACTAGCAGCACAGCCAGAGTTCTGGAAAACCTCCCGGTTACAGTTGATGTTTTTATTGTAGCCTACATGGGAATAATATCTTTCTGTTGCATCTTTACCTTCCTGTTGCAACTTTACCTTCCTGTTGCAACTTTACCTTCCTGTTGCAACTTTACCTTCCTGTTGCAACTTTACCTTCCTGTTGCAACTTTACCTTCCTGTTGCAACTTTACCTTCCTGTTGCAACATTACCTTCCTGTTGCAACATTACCTTCCTGTTGCAACATTACCTTCCTGTTGCAACTTTACCTTCCTGTTGCAACTTTACCTTCCTGTTGCAACTTTACCTTCCTGTTGCAACTTTACCTTCCTGTTGCAGCTTTACCTTTCTGTTGCAACTTTACCTTCCTGTTGCAACTTTACCTTCCTGTTACAACTTTTCAAAGAACATCGGAATACACGTTTCAGCGAGAAAGACACCATTCTTTGAAAAACAATGACAAGAAATGAACAATGCGGCCGTATTAAAAATGTCTGAACGCATCAGCGAGCATGAGAGGGTAAAGCCACACATCATGAGGTCATAGTGGGGGTCCCTAGCTAGGACGGAACAAAGCCCTGCCACTGTGTCTGATTACCATCTAGCACACCGCATAGCAGAGGGTGTGGGTGTAAAAGCACAGACTCTAGACTCTCAACCCACGCTCTATTGCCTCCTCCCAGTCCTCCTGCCCACAGCTGCCTGCCTGCTGCCTGCCGCCTCTGGCTGAGCTGTAATTAGCAGGGTTTTGTTCCCACCTAACGACGCTATTATCCCCGAACAGTGGCGGTGTACACGGGAGACATAAGACATTATCAATTATGAACAACTCACTGACTTGGTGTCGGTCAATACATGGCTTTCAAAGTGAGTGATATAACCGTGCTGTAACCATTTCTGTGTTCACACTTCACTCTTTTCTCAGTTGTTTTCTACGGCTGCTGTACTGTAGGCTGCTCTGGTGCACACGGCTGAGACGGCGCATCTGAGGTACTTTATGGATCTGTTGCTGGAGAGGGGCCAACCCCTGATGCTGGTGGGGAATGCAGGCGTGGAGAATACTTCTCTGGTCGGGAATCAGGTAGACCACCTGACAAATATCGACATGACCACTGAAGTACCCCTCAACTACTACTGCACCTCCCTCATGCTGCAGAGTGAGTGACACAACATTGGGTTATTTTTTGACTTAAGCCCTTGGCTCCTATTAGGAGCATAGGCCATTGACGAATGTCCTCCATCTCACTCAGTTCTGGTCAAGTTCTTCCAGTGTTGAAGCTGTCCTTCCAGTGTTGAAGCTGTCCTTCCAGTGTTGAAGCTGTGCTTCCAGTGTTGAAGCTGTGCTTTAAGGCAACAGGCTGTGATGAAAAAATGCTTCACGTCTAAGATATGCGGTTGTCAGATCCAGATCTCCAATCAGAACAGAACAGCAGCACCATCTGCTGGTGTTACGAGGAGAACGAGTAGAGATGGTGAGGTGACAAAGAAAAGTTATCTGTACCGTCCAGCAGTGTTTCCCAACCCTGGTCATCCAGTAACTCCAACACTACACAGTTTTGTTGTAGCCCTTGACAAACGCACCTCATTCAACTCATTGAGGGCTTAATGATTAGTTGACAAGTTGAATCAGGGGTGCTTGTCCAGAATGACAATAAAAACATGTACTGTTGGGGGTACCTGAGGACCAGGGTTGGGGAACACTGCCATTTAAGGCCAGGGGTATTCACCGCTTACCCTACGAGATCCAGAGCCTGCGGGTTTTCTGTTCTACCTGATAATTAATTGCACTCACCTGGTGTCCCAGGTCTAAATCAGTCCCTGATGAGAGAGGAACAATGAAAAACTGCAGTGGAATTGGCTTCGAGGTCCAGAGTTGAGTTTGAGGGGTATAGGCCAGTACTAGTTTGATCATTTAACAATTCCACTTGTTTATCTTCTAAAAGGGCCAACAGGAAACACTTTGGTTGTTGGTGATCTAACAGTACTTATCAAAATATAGTTTATCAGTGACTTGGGGTGTTTTAGTAACTGTGATGTCTGATATGAGCAGGGTGTTTTGGTAACTGTGATGTCTGATGTGACTAGGGAGTTCTGGTAACTGATGTGACCAGGGTGTTTTGGTAACTCTGATGTCTGATGTGACTAGGGAGTTCTGGTAACTGATGTGACCAGGGTGTTTTGGTAACTCTGATGTCTGATGGGACTAGGGAGTTCTGGTAACCGATGTGACCAGGGTGTTTTGGTAACTGTGATGTCTGATGTGACTAGGGAGTTCTGGTAACTGATGTAACTAGGGAGTTCTGGTAACTGATGTGACCAGGGTGTTTTGGTAACTGTGATGTCTGATGTGACAGGTCTGTGAGAGCCAGAAATCTTGCTTGTTTGTAGGTGACCAAATACTTATTTTCCACCATAATTTGCAAATAAATTCATTAAAAATCCTACAATGTGGTTTTCTGGATTTTTTTCCCCCTCATTTTGTCTGTCATAGTTGAAGTGTACCTATGATGAAAATTACAGGCCTCTCTCATCTTTTTAAGTGGGAGAACTTGCACAATTGGTGGCTGACTAAATACTTTTTTGCCCCACTGTATGCTCTCTCTAATTCTCCCGTCTCCCTCCCTCCCTCTGATCACACAGTCGAGAAGCCCTGCACACTGTAATGCCTCTTATACCCTCTTTGATTGTAAGATCAGAATGAAATGTTGCACTTCCATTTTATCAGAAGTGTGATTTGTGTTGTGTTAGTTTTGTATAATCAAGCTGTTGCCCCTCTCTTTACCTACTGCAGGTACGACAGGCAGAAGATAACCCTAAATCCACCACTGTCAGTATGTTGCCTGTATGAAACCTACTTCTGGGAGCTTCACCATCAACCCTGGACTACAGGTACTGACCAGGACTAGCTCAACTCCACTGGTATATTCCAACTTAGACTCCAGGTACTGACTAGGAATGCCTAGACTCCAGGTACTAACTAGGAATGCTAGACTCCAGGTACTGAGTAGGAATGCCTAGACTGACTAGGAATGCCTAGACTCCAGGTACTGAATAGGAATTGTAGTCTCCAGGTACTGAGTAAGAATGCTAGACTCCAGGTACTGACTAGGAATGCTGGACTCCAGGTACTTACTAGGAATGCTAGACTCCAGGTACTGACTAGGAATGCTAGACTCCAGGTACTGACTAGGAATGCTAGACTCCAGGTACTGACTAGGAATGCTAGACTCCAGGTACTGAGTAAGAATGCTAGACTCCAGGTAGTGACTAGGAATGCTAG
Organism: Oncorhynchus mykiss; assembly: GCF_057628025.1. Lineage (NCBI taxonomy): Eukaryota > Metazoa > Chordata > Actinopteri > Salmoniformes > Salmonidae > Oncorhynchus > Oncorhynchus mykiss. The sequence continues at coordinate 13,696,795 of NC_143024.1, forward strand.
ACTCCAGGTACTGACTAGGAATGCTAGACTCCAGGTACTGAGTAAGAATGCTAGACTCCAGGTAGTGACTAGGAATGCTAGACTCCAGGTACTGACTAGGAATGCTAGACTCCAGGTACTAACTAGGAATGCTAGACTCCAGGTACTGAGTAGGAATGCCTAGACTGACTAGGAATGCCTAGACTCAGGTACTGAATAGGAATTGTAGTCTCCAGGTACTGAGTAAGAATGCTAGACTCCAGGTACTGAGTAAGAATGCTAGACTCCAGGTAGTGACTAGGAATGCTAGACTCCAGGTAGTGACTAGGAATGCTAGACTCCAGGTACTGACTAGGAATGCTAGACTCCAGGTACTAACTAGGAATGCTAGACTCCAGGTACTGAGTAGGAATGCCTAGACTGACTAGGAATGCCTAGACTCAGGTACTGAATAGGAATTGTAGTCTCCAGGTACTGAGTAAGAATGCTAGACTCCAGGTACTGACTAGGAATGCTGGACTCCAGGTACTTACTAGGAATGCTAGACTCCAGGTACTGACTAGGAATGCTAGACTCCAGGTACTGACTAGGAATGCTAGACTCCAGGTACTGACTAGGAATGCTAGACTCCAGGTACTGAGTAAGAATGCTAGACTCCAGGTACTGAGTAAGAATGCTAGACTCCAGGTAGTGACTAGGAATGCTAGACTCCAGGTACTGACTAGGAATACTAGACTCCAGGTACTGAGTAGGAATGCCTAGACTCCAGGTACTGACTGGGAAGGCCTAATAGCTAGCTACTTTTTTTTGCCTGTTCCTTAGCTAGCTAGCTTTCAGCTGACAGGTGTTAGCTAGCTACAGAGACTACTGGACAAGCAAGCTAACGTTAGCTAGGTAATGCTAGGTAATGCATGTATACCACCACACAGTTAGCTGTGTGATTTAACATTGATTTAAGGTTAGGGTTAGATTTAACATGTTACTGCAGTGGGCTAAATCAGGTGTTTCTTGGCAGTCTTCAACAAATCTACTTTGAAACAAAAGTATACACCTCACATACTGTATGGGCTTTAAATAAAAAAAAGACACCTGTACCATGTCAGTTATAGAGGTGAAATGTCTTACAATTTGAGTTTGCATCCCAATATTACACTTTATATACATCACGGAGGGCTGAAATATAACAAAACCATTTGACATAAAAACAATGGATTTTTTTGTGGTTGATTTTTTTATAATGTTTTATTTTCATAATTATGAAAAATATGAATAACATTCCACCCATAAGACCACTAGAGGGTTATTTGGTCATTTGACTGCAGGAAAGGGTTTTAACAACACTGCTAACTGAACTTTAAATTGAGACCAAAAAGCTCATTTTTGCTTTCATGATTTTTTTAAATAGACAATTCTGACTTTGCAGCTGGCCTATCTAAGGGGAAATCGCTCAGTTCTGCCTCCAGGACAAGACTCATGACAATAAATGTCAACCGGCTCTGATTACAGCTCTACACAATCAGATATACCTTAAAGCAGTCAGGTATGTATTCACCCCACCACTGTTCCTCCTGACCAAGGTGCTATTTGGGCCCAGGACTAGCAGTCATCTGTCAATGTGTTTGGCTGTATAGCGCAGCAACATCCATCTCCGACTAACACTGCTGTCCCACCTATTGATTACCACCTAAATACATCTGTTTCAAAGCAAAGTTTCCAGAACAGCTTGAGCTGGACCAATTTGGGATGATCGGGTTTTGGTAGCTAAGCAATGTAATCGAAAAGGATTCATTTGAGTGCAACACCTAAAATGTATCCTTTTCTGTTGAAATAAAATAAGATCTTAGGATACATACAGATGCTCTTAATCCAAAACATGGTGTTTAATGTAAGGTGAGTATTGGGAAACGTAGCAAAGTGGGAGACTTAAGCTTTGTAATGGATATCTTTAAATGTGCACAATAACACAACCTACAGTTGATGCCTGTGTGATAGTGAAAAAGTATGTGATGATAAACCATTGGTTCAATGGGATCGACGTCATCATTGTGTGCGTGGCACCCCGTGTAATGACCTGCGTCTCCAGAGGCATAACACTAAGTCAAATGACATAGCGTTCGGAGGTAAATAATGTGAAGGTTATAAACAACTAAGAAAGGATATTCAGTGTCTCATTACAACATATTTTGTATGTAATTGTGAATCAAAATGACTGTAAATGCTTTTCTTACTAATCTCACCTGATTTTGAATGTTGACATTTTGACAGTGTCCCAGTATGCCAATGGCCTACTGTGAAACTGGGACATCATGTTACTGTGAAACTGGGATATCCTGTTACTGTGAAACTGGGATATCCTGTTACTGTCAAACTGGGACATCCTGTTGCTGTCAAACTGGGATATCCTGTTACTGTCAAACTGGGATATCCTGTTACTGTCAAACTGCGACATCCTGTTGCTGTCAAACTGGGACATCCTGTTGCTGTCAAACTGGGACATCCTGATGCTGTCAAACTGGGGCATCCTGTTGCTGTCAAACTGGGACATCCTGTTGCTGTCAAACTGGGACATCCTGTTACTGTCAAACTGGGACATCCTGTTACTGTCAAACTGGGACATCCTGTTACTGTCAAACCGGCGACATCCTGTTACTGTCAAACTGGGAAACTGCTCTAGGTCATTTTAATTGAGCTTTTTTTTTTGGGGGGGGGGGGGGGGGATTATGAAATGCTTGCATTTGTAACAGAAATCAATTTTCTAAATAGGATCAAATGTTCAATTTCATTAATCAAATCTGCTATCAGCTAGCTTACAAGTGAAAGCTATCATAGCTGCATATGAACTTTAAAAAAAACCTCTACAGGATCGGTGGATCCCCTGCGGGACGGTTGAGGCTAATGCGATTAGCATGAGGTTGTAAGTAAGAAGAAGATTTCACCGGACATAGACATATCTGATATTGGCAGAAAGCTTAAATTCTTGTTAATCTAACTGCACTGTCCAATTTACAGTAGCTATTACAGTGAAATAATACCATGCTATTGTTTGAGGAGTGCACAGTTATGAACTTGAAAAGTTATTAATGAACCAATTAGGTACATTTGGGCAGTCTTGATACAACATTTTGAACATAAATAAATGGTTCATTGGATCAGTCTAAAATGTTTGTCTGAAACACAACACACTGAATGTTGCCGTTATCTGCTACTAAAAGCCATAAGCCATGGCACAATATATCCAAGGTGCCACAGTATCAAAGCTGATACTGAATTAACAACAAATTGGATAACTGGGCTAGTGTAACCTGAGGGATGAACCCAGGCTTAATGCTGGAGAAACCAACGACCATTAGACCAAGAGGAAATACCCTATTGGCCCTAGGGCCAACACTGATTTTGAAGTCGCCGGCGGGGCTACCCATCACAATGAGCATCCGCGACCGACTCATGTCTGCTACACTAGCAGGCAGCAGATTTGTTTTGAAGGCCACGTTTTCTCAGACGACATAACAGGTGTCAAAATGGATCATAGCAATTGCAGATCAACTTTTATCTGAAACGAACAAACATTCACACTCTCTTAATGCCAAATGGTGCACTATTCCCCACAGAGTTCACTACTTTTGACCAGAGTCCTACGGGTCCTTGTCAAAAGTAGTGCACTACATTGGGAATAGGGTGCCGTTTGGCGTATAGGCCATCTCTGAGAAGATACATTTTTTTATTTTACCTTTATTTAACTAGGCAAGTCAGTTAAGAACAAATTCTTATTTTCAATGACGGCCTAGGAACAGTGGGTTAACTGCCTTGTTCAGGGGCAGAACGACTGATGATGATCCGTGAGGGTGAAGGAGGAAAGATAAGAAACGTGATTTATAATAACAAATGACAAAAAATGGAGATCACAACCATTTGTACCTGTATTGTTTAGCAAATGACTTCCTTCCTCAGCACTAATTGCAGCGATCACTTATGCGGCGTGGCGAACTGTCACGTCGGCCTGCGTGTAATTACACCGAGAACAACGCTTCATTGCCCCCCTAATGAATTCTCTGTGTAAGCACATACAGGTTAGTGTTTGGTTAACATAATGAAGGACATTCGTTTTTGGGGGGGCAGAATCTGAGGAGATAATTGGTTGTGACCGGAGTAATAGGAAGAGAAAAACACATTATGTGTTGTTAGTGTGAATGAGGGGCACAACAGTATAATAATGACAGTCAAGTTCTTCCACACAGATATCGACAAACCATTTCTGTGTGGACCTCGCTTTGTGCACGGGGGAATTGTCATGCTGAAACAGGATAGGGCCTTCTCCAAACTGTTGCCTCAAAGTTGGAAGCGCAGAATTGTCTACAATGTCATTGTATACTATAGGGTTAAGATTATCCTTCACAGGAATTAAGGGGCCTAGTCCAAACCATGAAAAACAGCCCCAGACCATTAATTATCCTCCACCAAACTTTACACTTGACATTATGCATTTGGGCAGGTAGCTTTCTCCTGGTGTCCGCCAAACCCAGTTTCATCTGCCAGACGGTGAAGCGTGATTCATCAATACAGAGAATGCATTTTCACTGCTCATTTCCACTGCTCCAGAGTCCAATGGCAGCAAGCTGACGCTTGGCATTGGGCATGGTGATCTTAGGCTTGTATGCGGCTACTTGGCCATGGAAACCAATTTCATGAAGCTCCTGACGAGCAGTTCTTGTGCTGACATTGCTTGCAGAGGCAGTTTGAAACTCGGTAGTGAGTGTTGCAACCGAGGACAGTCGATTTTTATGTGCTGCGCGTTTCAGTTTTATGTGCTGCGTGTACATTGCACTCGGTGGTCCCGTTCTGTGAGCTTGTGTAGCCTACCACTTCTGTGAGCTTGTGTAGCCTACCACTTCTGTGAGCTTGTGTAGCCTACCACCAGAATCCACTCATTTGAAGCGGTGTCCACATCCTTTTGTATATACAGTGTATGATAGGAATGGAAATTATCTCCTTTTTTAAGTGTGGAATATTTCACTGCATATGAATTTAACATTTACTAACTGTACTTGTTTTGCTTATCTAAATAACTTGTATTACTATTTAAAAAACACAAATTTATGTAATTGATCAAAATATGTTTTAACACAAATCTCATATCTTGGATGAGTTTCCAATTGACACTAATTGACCCTTCGTTAAGCCCCACCCCAGAATTTGGGGCAACCAATCGCAGCGCACGTCAGACAAGCTCACATTTTAAATGCATGGAGGCCATTGTAAAGACAGCATAAACAAATAGTTTAAATGGCTAATAACAGTGCATCAGGAGTACTTGCTACAGAGCCTGTAGGAGTATTTTTCGAATGCTACATTGTTTGCTAGCTCCGCTGGTTATCTACTGTAGCTCCCGGTATAAATTACATTGACCACCTAGCATTGCTAAAGCTGGCTAGCTAGCCAGTTAATATAACTTGTTTTTTCTAAATGTATGTTGGCTAACTTAGTTAGCAATGTTATGAATATAACTCTCATCTACTGTTGACATCAGGATATGATTTGAGCGCAGTAGTTAGTCCGAAAAGTGGTTAGTAGTAGGGGTGTGCCGAGTACTTGGAAAAAAACGAGTATCGTAACGGATATGGAGAATTTTGCGAATACGATTATGACAAGTCTTTTTTTTGTATTATCCTTGGTCAGCCAGGACGCATCTCTCTTTCACTCAAACAGTGTGAAGCGCTGTGTGCTCTAAACAACTATTAGCTTGTCTATCTTTAAAGAAACAGGTGGGGTATTGGTTGAGGCTGGTGCAACGATTGAATTGGATTAGAAAATGCGGCTCTCATTTCCCCCCGACAGAAACACGTGCGGCTCTTAATCACTCACACAGTGAGGGGCACAAGTCCCCCCTTCTCAAAACATTGTGTGTGTGAATCATAATCCGTGACTAGTCATTGTTGTTCTAGCTATCAATCTAGTTATTGTCTGTAGACTTTTCTGAGGGCATATGGTTGTTTGTCTACTTAGCACTGTTTAGAAGGTTACTGCTTTGTCTGTTCCTATAAATATTCCATTGCTGACGACGTCTGTTGTTCTGTCGTGATCTAAGCCCATGCTTGCTTGCTATTTTTATTTATTCTCGCCCAGGCATGTTTCCTGAGCGACAGATCATTAGAAAATCAAATGAAAAATCAAATCAAATGTATTTATATATAGCCCTTCTTACATCAGCTGATATCTCAAAATGCTGTACAGAAACCCAGCCTAAAACAGCAAGCAATGCAGGTGTAGAAGCACGGTGGCTAGGAAAAACTCCCTAGAAAGGCCAAAACCTAGGAAGAAACCTAGAGAGGAACCAGGCTATGAGGGGTGGCCAGTCCTCTTCTGGCCGTGCCGGGTGGAGATTATACCAGAACATGGACAAGATGTTCAAATGTTCATAAATGACCAGCATGGTCCAATAATAATAATCACAGTAGTTGTCGAGGGTGCAACAAGTCAGCACCTCAGGAGTAAATGTCAGTTGGCCGATCATTCAGAGTATCTCTACCTCTCCTGTTGACTCTAGAGCGTTGAAAACAGCAGGTCTGGGACAGGTAGCACGTCCGGTGAACAGGTCAGGGTTCCATAACCGCAGGCAGAACAGTTGAAACTGGAGCAGCAGCACGGCCAGGTGGACTGGGGACAGCAAGGAGTCATCATGCCAGGTAGTCCTGATTTGAAAATAAATAAATAAATGAAGAACTAAATCTACATACATACAGGTGAAAGGCAGCTGCTGTAATAGCTTCTCTACAGGTGAAAGGCAGCTGCTGTATGAAAGCTTCTCTACAGGTGAAAGGCAGCTGCTGTAAGAGAGCTTCAATACAGGTGAAAGGCAGCTGCTGTAAGTGAGCTTCTCTACAGGTGAAAGGCAGCTGCTGTAAGAGAGCTTCTCTACAGGTGGAAGGCAGCTGCTGTAAGTGAGCTTCTCTGCAGGTGAAAGGCAGCTGCTGTAAGTGGGCTTCACTACAGGTGAAAGGCAGCTGCTGTAAGAGAGCTTCTCTACAGCTTAAAGGCAGCTGCTGTATGTGAGCTTCACTACAGGTGAAAGGCAGCTGCTGTAAGAGAGCTTCTCTACAGCTTAAAGGCAGCTGCTGTATGTGAGCTTCACTACAGGTGAAAGGCAGCTGCTGTAAGAGAGCTTCTCTACAGCTTAAAGGCAGCTGCTGTATGTGAGCTTCACTACAGGTGAAAGGCAGCTGCTGTAAGAGAGCTTCTCTACAGCTTAAAGGCAGTTGCTGTATGTGAGCTTCACCACAGGTGAAAGGCAGCTGCTGTAAGAGAGCTTCTCTACAGCTTAAAGGCAGCTGCTGTATGTGAGCTTCACTACAGGTGAAAGGCAGCTGCTGTAAGAGAGCTTCTCTACAGCTTAAAGGAAGTTGCTGTATGTGAGCTTCACTACAGGTGAAAGGCATCTGCAGTAATAGAGCTTCACTACAGTTGAAAGGCAGCTGCTGTAAATATTAACTACTGTAGGGTACTGAGTTTTCCTTCACTGCATGACCTTGACCAGGAACAACTCTGAACCCTGCTCATTTCACAAGGCATCACTTGAACATTAAGAGTTAAATTCTATATGTACAAAACAACTTTTTTAAATCAGCCATATGTTTGCCTCTGACCTGGTTGAAGCTGTGGAGGGCAGCGTGCAGACTGGCGTGCATGCCATGCCGGTGGGTGGTTCGTTGGGGATCTTGATGGCGTCCTCCAGGATGCCTCTGGGGATGACGTGCTGGTCAGGGCTGGGCGCTGGCTCCCTGCTGATGAACATCCGGTAGTCATGGTGTCCACCCCGGTACTCTCCAGGAGGGCTTCCAGAGTGGGCAACCAATGCGTCAACAGGTGCACTTTCTGACCGAAACAACACACACACACAAAACTGTATTTATTGTATTTTATGTGTTCATTAGCGTTTCTCAATGAGGGGAAATGTTTCTAGAAACAAGACCTAAACACTTTTGTTCCAGCCAAGTACCGAAGCAGCGGATTTAGCTGATCTAATCTAATCACGCTTTAGATTGAACCAAACTGATTGAACCAAATTGATAGAACCAAATTGAACCAAATTGAACCAATTAGGTTCCCTGGCTCAGATCAAGAAGGCAGATAATCATGTTGAATCAGGTGCTCTATTCTATTGTTGCTGGCTGGTTGCTGGAACAAAATCATACAGTCACTATGACCCTCCAGACTACCACTAGTCTAGTCTGGCTACTGGAACAACATCATACAGTCACTATGACCCTCCAGACTACCACTAGTCTAGTCTGGCTGCTGGAACAACATCATACAGTCACTATGACCCTCCAGACTACCACTAGTCTAGTCTGGCTACTGGAACAACATCATACAGTCACTATGACCCTCCAGACTACCACTAGTCTAGTCTGGCTGCTGGAACAACATCATACAGTCACTATGACCCTCCAGACTACCACTAGTCTAGTCTGGCTGCTGGAACAACATCATACAGTCACTATGACCCTCCAGACTACCACTAGTCTAGTCTGGCTACTGGAACAACATCATACAGTCACTATGACCCTCCAGACTACCACTAGTCTAGTCTGGCTGCTGACTGAAACAACATCATACAGTCACTATGACCCTCCAGACTACCACTAGTCTAGTCTGGCTACTGGAACAACATCATACAGTCACTATGACCCTCCAGACTACCACTAGTCTAGTCTGGCTGCTGACTGAAACAACATCATACAGTCACTATGACCCTCCAGACTACCACTAGTCTAGTCTGGCTACTGGAACAACATCATACAGTCACTATGACCCTCCAGACTACCACTAGTATAGTCTGGCAGACTGGAACAACATCATACAGTCACTATGACCCTCCAGACTACCACTAGTCTAGTCTGGCTACTGGAACAACATCATACAGTCACTATGACCCTCCAGACTACCACTAGTCTAGTCTGGCTACTGGAACAACATCATACAGTCACTATGACCCTCCAGACTACCACTAGTATAGACTTACCTACTGTATTACCGTGTCCAGCAGGCTGTACTGGAGGGCCGAAACACTTCTGGTTTTCATTCTCTCCTTCTAATCAAAGGGAAAAGGAAAGACCTAGTCAGTTGTACAACCTAATGCATTCAACTGAAATGTGTCTTCTGTATCTAACCCAACCCCTCTGAATCAGAGAGGTGCCAGGGGCTGCCTTAATCCACATCCACGTCTTCGGTGCCCAGGGAACAGTGGGTTAACTGCCTTGCTCAGAGGCAGAACGACATATTTTAACCTTGTCAGCTCGGGATTCGATCCAGTAACCTTTCGGTTACTGGCCCAATGCGGCATGGACTAATTCAGACCTGGGACACCAGGTGAGTGTAATTAACTACCAGGTAGAATGAATGATTTTGGGCCCTCCAGGACAGGAATATGGCAGCCCTGCTGTACACCGTAATACCGTTTTCAGAAAGTAGTTTGAATGTCTGAGTGCCAGAAGCCCAGGGTACTGTCTGCACTTTGTGGACTGTTCCATTTGTTCCACTGAGCCATGCAACCTCAATCAAATATTTCCATACTGACAAATGCTGTTCCCTACCTGCAGGATGACCCAGTGTCTGCTGTTCCCTACCTGCAGGATGACCCAGTGTCTGCTGTTCCCTACCTGCAGGAGGACCCAGTGTCGGCTGTTCCCTACCTGCAGGATGACCCAGTGTCTGCTGTTCCCTACCTGCAGGATGACCCAGTGTCTGCTGTTCCCTACCTGCAGGATGACCCAGTGTCTGCTGTTCCCTACCTGCAGGATGACCCAGTGTCTGCTGTTCCCTACCTGCAGGATGACCCAGTGTCTGCTGTTCCCTACCTGCAGGATGACCCAGTGTCTGCTGTTCCCTACCTGCAGGATGACCCAGTGTCAGCTGTTCCCTACCTGCAGGATGACCCAGTGTCTGCTGTTCCCTACCTGCAGGATGACCCAGTGTCTGCTGTTCCCTACCTGCAGGATGACCCAGTGTCTGCTGTTCCCTACCTGCAGGATGACCCAGTGTCTGCTGTTCCCTACCTGCAGGATGACCCAGTGTCTGCTGTTCCCTACCTGCAGGAGGACCCAGTGTCTGCTGTTCCCTACCTGCAGGAGGACCCAGTGTCTGCTGTTCCCTACCTGCAGGATGACCCAGTGTCTGCTGTTCCCTACCTGCAGGATGACCCAGTGTCTGCTGTTCCCTACCTGCAGGATGACCCCGTGTCTGCTGTTCCCTACCTGCAGGATGACCCAGTGTCTGCTGTTCCCTACCTGCAGGATGACCCAGTGTCTGCTGTTCCCTACCTGCAGGATGACCCAGTGTCTGCTGTTCCCTACCTGCAGGATGACCCAGTGTCTGCTGTTCCCTACCTGCAGGATGACCCAGTGTCTGCTGTTCCCTACCTGCAGGATGACCCAGTGTCGGCTGTTCCCTACCTGCAGGATGACCCAGTGTCTGCTGTTCCCTACCTGCAGGATGACCCAGTGTCTGCTGTTCCCTACCTGCAGGATGACCCAGTGTCTGCTGTTCCCTACCTGCAGGATGACCCAGTGTCTGCTGTTCCCTACCTGCAGGAGGACCCAGTGTCGGCTGTTCCCTACCTGCAGGATGACCCAGTGTCTGCTGTTCCCTACCTGCAGGATGACCCCGTGTCGGCTGTTCCCCACCTGCAGGATGACCCAGTGTCTGCTGTTCCCTACCTGCAGGATGACCCAGTGTCTGTGTTGAGAGGCCTTCTGCAGGGACCCTGTCAGCCACCTCCTCCTGACCCAGAGACACATTGTGTAGTGTCCCCAGCTCTATGGAGAAACCCAGCCTCAATCCCACAACACAGGACACAAGACACTCAGAATATCTCTCCACAGTCCCCACGTGCTTCTTATCATCAGGATGTATCTGAATCAGGTGGTTAATGTGAGAACAGGACTGGAGTCTGCTGCTCAACCCAGTAGCTCTCTAGGAGGAGGGTTGGCAGCCCGGTGTTAGTGTGTTGTGTAGCCAGGTTCTCCACATTGTTGAGTGGGTCCACTCCAGGAGAGAGGATGCAGGACACAGGGCTGGAGGGGCTACTCTCCAGCTTGGCAGCGTCCACATTTCTCGCTCCCAAGCTCTCCTCCACAAAGCTCCTGTCACAGATTTAGTTACTTACTCACTATGGGACTGATAGAGGTGAAATACAGTATGTTACTATCATTTCCTTACTGGCAAAGCTTGAAGTGCATAAAACTGTTGCATTTACATTCACCACGTCCAAGTCCGTTTACAAACAAGTGCAGAGGCCACACTTCCTCACCAGAAATGAAAGAATACTGTAGAATATGTAGTGCTGATGTCTCAGTCCCAAATGGAACCCTTGGGCCCTGGTCAAAAGTAGTGCACTATATAGGGAATAATAGGGGGCCATTTGGGACATAACCGATGTCTCACCTGAGGGCGTAGGTCATTCTGTCAGGGCGTATGGCTCTCAGCATAATGAGTTTCTGTAGGGAGCTTTTATTCTTCCAGTCCTGAGGAAACCCCACTCTCTCAGGACACTCTGAGTCTACCATCTTCCTCCAGCGCTTGGCTGAGCCCTCAATGTCCCGGTCCAACCCCCCGGAACTCATCCAGGGTAGACAGGGTCTGAGGAGATCATCATCATCACACCACCATAAGCTGCCAATGTCCCATTGCAGGCTCCCTATTCCCTATGGGCCCTGGTCAATAGTGTACTACATAGGGAATAAGGTGCCAGTTGGATCGCAAACACAATGTGCTACTGTACTTCTTAGTGCACTCATTTTAGTGCACTCTATGGGGAATAGGGTGTGATTAGTGCACTCAATGGGGAAAATGGTGTGATTAGTGCAGTCTATGGGGAATAGGGTGTGATTAGTGCACTCTATGGGGAATAGGGTGTGATTAGTGCAGTCTATGGGGAATATGGTGTGATTAGTGCACTCAATGGGGAATAGGGTGTGATTAGTGCAGTCTATGGGGAATAGGGTGTGATTAGTGCAGTCTATGGGGAATAGGGTGTGATTAGTGCACTCAATGGGGAATAGGGTGTGATTAGTGCACTCTATGGGGAATATGGTGTGATTAGTGCACTCAATGGGGAAAATGGTGTGATTAGTGCAGTCTATGGGGAATAGGGTGTGATTAGTGCACTCAATGGGGAATATGGTGTGATTAGTGCAGTCAATGGGGAATAGGGTGTGATTAGTGCAGTCTATGGGGAATATGGTGTGATTAGTGCACTCAATGGGGAAAATGGTGTGATTAGTGCAGTCTATGGGGAATAGGGTGTGATTAGTGCAGTCTATGGGGAATAGGGTGTGATTAGTGCACTCAATGGGGAATAGGGTGTGATTAGTGCACTCTATGGGGAATATGGTGTGATTAGTGCACTCTATGGGGAATAGGGTGTGATTAGTGCACTCTATGGGGAATAGGGTGTGATTAGTGCAGTCTATGGGGAATATGGTGTGATTAGTGCACTCAATGGGGAATATGGTGTGATTAGTGCACTCAATGGGGAATAGGGTGTGATTAGTGCACTCAATGGGGAAAATGGTGTGATTAGTGCACTCAATGGGGAAAATGGTGTGATTAGTGCAGTCTATGGGGAATAGGGTGTGATTAGTGCACTCAATGGGGAATATGGTGTGATTAGTGCAGTCTATGGGGAATAGGGTGTGATTAGTGCACTCAATGGGGAATATGGTGTGATTAGTGCACTCAATGGGGAATAGGGTGTGATTAGTGCACTCAATGGGGAATAGGGTGTGATTAGTGCACTCAATGGGGAATATGGTGTGATTAGTGCACTCAATGGGGAATAGGGTGTGATTAGTGCACTCAATGGGGAATAGGGTGTGATTAGTGCACTCAATGGGGAATAGGGTGTGATTAGTGCACTCAATGGGGAATAGGGTGTGATTAGTGCACTCAATGGGGAATAGGGTGTTATTAGTGCACTCAATGGGGAAAATGGTGTGATTAGTGCAGTCTATGGGGAATAGGGTGTGATTTAAAGGTGCAGCCTTGGAGATGTGTGTTACCCTGACGATTCCCCAGGCTTGTGGGGACAGGAACGGGACAGGGCTGGCTACGCTGGGCTCCACTGGGAAATACAACAGGAAGTCCAACTCCTGGGCCTCAATCTGCCCACGGGTCAGCAGAATCTGGAGAGGAGAGACAACAGAGATATAACAACAGGTATAGATTAGATTCAGGTCAGAACTTCTATCCTATCAATAAAGTTTTTGATCAAACTAGAATATGGCCTCGGGCTACCAGAAACATTAATCTGAAACAGAGACTTGTGAAGCCAAGACCAGGCGAATGACAGCCTTACTGTAGACACTTTCTCACAGTGGAGTTGAGAACAGTTGGCGACAGGCAGGTGGCCATGACAGCTATTAGCATTCTGCCGTCAGGCCACACCCCCTGTCAGAGGTAACAGTCTGAACAGCTTTGGCCAGGCCAGGTGGGAGAGCTAATCAAAAGCAGCGTATGGTCCTTCTGTCCCACTGACGGCCTCTAATTGAAGCTAATGTGGGGCCAGAATAAGTGCTTAGATTTATGAGAATGACAGGGGGGGCCAACCTTTTGGGGCGGCCCCGGGCCACTTACCTGGAAGGCGTTGTGTGACAGGAAGGTTGACTTGTCTCTCTGGAAGAGGCTCCGGCTGGTGTAGAGGAATGCTGAGTAGGTGACGGCCTCGGTCAAGGAGAGCACTCTGGCCCTCACGTCCTCGTCCCACTCCGCTCGCTCTATCGCTTTGTGGAAGACTGTGTTGAAGGTCTGGAGCACAGGTACAGGTACAGGGAGAAAGGTTCAGGGAGACAGATACAGGAAGACAGGTACAGGGAGACAGGTACAGGGAGACAGGTATAGAAAGACAGGAACAGAGAGACAGGTGCAGGAAGACAGGTACAGGGAGACAGATACAGGGAGACAGGTATAGAAAGACAGGAACAGAGAGACAGGTACAGGAAGACAGGTACAGGGAGACAGGTACAGGGAGACAGGTACAGGGAGACAGGTACAGGGAGACAGGTACAGGGAGAAAGGTTCAGGGAGACAGGTACAGGGAGACAGATACAGGGAGACAGGTACAGGGAGACAGGTACAGGGAGAAAGGTTCAGGGAGACAGGTACAGAAAGACAGGAACAGAGAGACAGGTACAGGGAGACAGGGAGGCAGGTACAGAGAGACAGGTACAGAGAGACAGGTACAGGGAGACAGGTACAGGGAGACAGGTACAGGGAGACAGGTACAGAGAGACAGGTACAGAAAGACAGGTACAGAAAGACATGTACAGGGAGACATGTATAGAGAGACGGGTACAGGGAGACGGGTACAGGGAGACGGGTACAGGGAGACAGGTACAGAGAGACAGGTGCAGAGAGACAGGTACAGAGAGACAGGTACAGGGAGACAGGTACAGAGAGACATGTACAGGGAGACAGGTACAGGGAGACGGGTACAGAGAGACAGGTACAGGGAGACAGGTACAGGGAGCTGAACACAGGGAGACGGGTACAGAGAGACAGGTACAGAGATGGGGTTGATTCTGTGCAGGTTGTAGATGATGAACAGAGAGGTTCTCTGGGCAGCAAGGCGGTAGAGCTCTCTGGCCTCGTTGATCTTTGTCTTGATCTCTCTGGCCTCCACCACCTGTGTGTGTATGTGTCAGTTAACACAATGAGCTATGAACTAGGGCCTCAGTCATGCTCCAGATTCCTCCCCATTTCAGCGTAGCCATAAGTACATTTCATTTGCAGCTAACACGGTGAAATGGAGCGCGCATTGCTCTACTAACTAGACTATAAAACAGTAGGCCTATATAATAACACATGGAATTTAAGTCTTGACGCTAGTACACATCCTAAACCAGACCTACTTAACTCCCAGATACTACTGTACATCAGAGAGGATGGACAGTACATGTTTCCCTTGTTGTTCTAACACCAGTGATACTAAACTCCCAGATACTACTGTACATCAGAGAGGCTGAACAGTACATGTTTCCCTTGTTGTTCTAACACCAGTGATACTAAACTCCCAGATACTACTGTACATCAGAGAGGCTGAACAGTACATGTTTCCCTTGTTGTTCTAACACCAGTGATACTAAACTACAGGCTACTGTATGATTCATTTAACCTGGTTATCATGAACATAATTATACACTAAGATTAGTCCACATGGGATGGAAATACTGTATGTCTTCTGCTTTTCCCCCAACACCTCCGATGTACACACACACACACACACACACACACACAGGGGTGAAAGTTAGCCGGTGCGGTCTGGCTCGGCATCCGGTCCGGTACGGCAAAATAAATTGTGGGGGTACGCTGTATGCCAATAGATACCCATAGACTTCCAGTCATTGCGCTAACGCTATGTTAGCATTGGCTCGCAAAACTACTTCTAACTTCCTTCATACTGGACACAGAGACATAAACATGGTATCAATGAGTTTATCTGACTGGGGAAGTAGACACAATCCCAAAGTATCCCTTTAAACCAGAAGCCCTCTGGTCAGAAATCCTCATGCTTCTCCAAACTTTGAAAGGTTTAAAATGTTAACCACAAGGAAATAATCTTAAATGTATCCAGGAGATAATCTATCGTCTCCCAAAGTAACCAATACAGTATTTATCTGTTCCTCCATTTCAATTCAATTAGCAGAGGCTCGACAAACCCGACCCGGTGGCTTTTCATTTTTCACTAATTACCCTTCCCATGTCAGGCAACGGACCCCATTTTTCACTAATTACCCTTCCCATGTCAGGCAACGGACCCCATTTTTCACTAATTAACCTTCCCATGTCAGGCAACGGACCCCATTTTTCACTAATTACCCTTCCCAAGTCAGGCAACGGACCCCATTTTTCACTAATTACCCTTCCCATGTCAGGCAACGGACCCCATTTTTCACTAATTACCCTTCCCATGTCAGGCAACGGACCCCATTTTTCAGGGCCCACGTTTCCCATGGCCCGGATCCTGTTACACTCTATATCTTCACAAGCAAAAATGAATGTACTATTGATAGAACCATTACTCCACCAAATGAAAGTCCTGGGCTGATGGATTGGCTTGTAGTCCTCCGTCAGCCATGAAAGGAAATAATTAGTATTCATTACTTCACACTCTACAACATTCCAATTATTAATGAACTTCAGCTGTGGAGCCCCATCGTATCCATCATGGCCATCACAGCAGGTTGTATTAATCACAAGCAGAAACAAGCGCAGGTCATCTACAGCGGATGAATTTATAATCAGATTTACCACAGGGATGAATTGTCATGGGTCGACAGACAACAGCAGCACTGTGTCTGTTAGGAGTTCATGTCCCGTCTCAGATGTTCAATAACAGTCACACACACGTTGGTTTCACAGGGAAAGGAAGGAACAAGAAAGATGTGTGTTGATGGTTGAGAAGAGGAGGCGGATTTATAGTATTTTTATTTTTCCGTTTGCACCGTAGATACTTCCTGTTACATTGTGATATGTTGTTCATTTAGAGGATTGAACTCAGATAATCATAACAATGGTGGTGTGGAGGTGAATTAATATGCTTGGGGATTGGATTATTTGCTCCATTGGTTCAAAGGGACTCAGTGTAATAGATTGAAATACATCCACAACCATTTCACATCATAGTGAATTGATCATTCTTTCCATAACCTACGCTACGGCAAATGACCAAATCAACTACAAACTATAGGCTCACGTTGCCTAGTGATAGACCTATGTAGCCTAATAATAAGCCTATGTAGCCTAATGATCTGTATTGGAGATTGTCCTGGATACACTCCTGACCACTGTTGAGTGTGGTGGTGCTGTGTTGTTCCCATTCGTTTTCAGAGAGGGAAAGGCACAAGTCCCTTACCCACAAGAGAGGCTGGCCGCCCACTATTCAGGGCTAACCACTGAAGAATAACTGCTCAGTATTCACCACATAAAGACTATGAGCAGGCCAATGAACATCTATCACCAGGCGTCAGAGGGGCGATCCATACGTCTGCCTCAGGGATTCAGAACACGCAATACAAATTCATCTATAATCTAAAGAGCAAGGAGCAATCATATCCCAGTCAGTCATGTCCCTGGAGCTGTCCACCGCTCAGTGAGACTCTAGCGTCAGTCAGGCAAATCCTCTGGCATTGTCTGTGTCCCAGATGGCACCCTAGTCCCTATGCAGTGCACTAATTTTGACCAGGGCCCATAGGGTTGTGCACTATATAGGGAATAGGGTTCGCAGCCATTCGGGATGGCAGATATGGTCTAATACTGTCCCTCAGGCCCATATTTAGACACGTTGGGAAAGTATTGACTTGTATATCAAAAGGGATATAAAACCATGGATCGATTAGTAATGTGTAGACAAGACTGGTTACAGGCTATAGGCACAACTATAGAATAAATAGCTTTTGCAGAGAAAGCACAGTGCACAGTATGGTAATTGTATAGGGCTACTCTGTCTTAATGACAAAAATCTCACTGTTTGTCTCCTCCAGGGCTGGTTTCCTGGACACAGATTAAGGCTAATCCTAGAGTAAAAAGTACTTTCAATGGACATTCTCAGTTGAAAGTGCTTTTTAGTCCAGGACTAAAGTTAATCTGTGTCTGGGAAACTGCCCCACCTAGAGATTTCATTGGTGGATTCCTGAGCCAGTAGATCTGTATAGGGACAGGTCAAACCAAGGACCATAGTCACTGCTTGACTTCCTTCCTTGATGGTGTTTCTCCCCAGTAGTGGCACTAGGACTGGCTCAACTCTCTCCTGTAGGTTCTCAATCAGAACAGTCTCTTGTGTTAATCTCCCCAGTAGTGGCACTAGGACTGGCTCAACTCTCTCCTGTAGGTTCTCAATCAGAACAGTCTCTTGTGTTAATCTCCCCAGTAGTGGCTCCCGGACTGGGTCAACTCTCTCCTGTAGGTTCTCAATCAGAACAGTCTCTTGTGTTTATCTCCCCAGTAGTGGCTCCCGGACTGGGTCAACTCTCTTCTGTAGGTTCTCAATCAGAACAGTCTCTTGTGTTTATCTCCCCAGTAGTGGCTCCCGGACTGGGTCAACTCTCTCCTGTAGGTTCTCAATCAGAACAGTCTCTTGTGTTAATCTCCCCAGTAGTGGCACTAGGACTGGCTCAACTCTCTCCTGTAGGTTCTCAATCAGAACAGTCTCTTGTGTTAATCTCCCCAGTAGTGGCACTAGGACTGGCTCAACTCTCTCCTGTAGGTTCTCAATCAGAACAGTATCTTGTGTTTATCTCCCCAGTAGTGGCTCCCGGACTGGGTCAACTCTCTCCTGTAGGTTCTCAATCAGAACAGTCTCTTGTGTTTATCTCCCCAGTAGTGGCTCCCGGACTGGGTCAACTCTCTTCTATAGGTTCTCAATCAGAACAGTCTCTTGTGTTTATCTCCCCAGTAGTGGCTCCCGGACTGGGTCAACTCTCTCCTGTAGGTTCTCAATCAGAACAGTCTCTTGTGTTTATCTCCCCAGTAGTGGCTCCCGGACTGGGTCAACTCTCTCCTGTAGGTTCTCCATCAGAACAGTCTCTCCATAGGCAAGGGCTCGCTCTAACACATCCAAATACCTGTAGAGAATGATGATGGTAACACTTTAGAGAGAATTATACTTTATAGCATCCTGTATAATAACTTATAATACACTTACAATTGTATTATAAGGCATTATAAAGGATGTTATAAAGCATTAATCGTACAGTAGGTATTTCATTTAAAGTGTAACCCGAATGATTCACTGGAATAGGTAACTTGAATACTTTTTTACATTTGGTAACCGGCAAGCCCAATGACACATGGATGGGCGGAGTTAGAATGTTGTCTGTCAGAAGAATAACAATGTACATTTATTTTAATACGCCTGTCTGTATATTTCAAGACATGGCATATGAGGGTGCAGTGAGAGAACCCATGGATTGGATGATACTTTTCTCATCAATCAATTTGAAAAAAACATACAGTGCACTCGGAAAGTATTCAAACCCCTTGACTTTTTCCACATTTTGTTATGTTACAGCCTTATTCTAAAATGGATGAAATACTTCCCCCCCCCTCATCAATCTACACACAATACCCCATAATGACAAAGCAAAAACAGGTTCTGGAAAAAATATATACATAAAAAAATGAAATATCACATTTACATAAGTATTTAGACCCTTAACTTTGTTGAAGCACCTTTGGCAGCGATTACAGCCTCAAGTCTTCTTAGGTATGAAGCTACAAGCTTGGCACACCTGTATTTGGGGAGTTTCTCCCATTCTTCTCTGCAGATCCTCTCAAGCTCTGTCAGGTTAGATAGGGAGCATTGCTGCACAGCTATTTTCAGGTCTCTCCAGAGATCAGGTTCAAGTCCTGGCTCTGGCTGGGCCACTCAAAGACATTCAGAGACTTGTCCTGAAGCCACTCCTGTGTTGTTTTGGCTGCATGCTTAATGTCAATGTCCCGTTGAAAGGTGAACCTTCTCCCCAGTCTGAGTTCCTGAGCGCTCTGGAGCAGGTTTTCATCAAGGATCTCTCTGTACTTTGTTCCGTTCATTTTCCCCTCGATCCTGACAAGCCTCCCAGTCCCTGACACTGAAAAACATCCTCACTGTAATTGATCTCGTCCTCCTCTTCTGAGGAGGAGTAGCGAGAAGGATCAGAGGACCAATGCGCATTATGGTAAGTGTCCACAATGTTTAATCAAAAATTAACACTGAAATACAAAACAATAAACATGACTAAACGACACAAACGAAACAGTCCTGTGTGGCACAAACACTGGCACGGAAAATAAACACCCACAACTCAAAAGTGAAACCAGGCTACCTAAGTATGAAGAGTGGCTTCCGTCTGGCCATTCTACCATAAAGACCTGATTGATGGAGTGCTGCAGAGATGGTTGTCTCTGGAAGGTTCTGCCATCTCCACAGAGGATTCTCTGGAGCTCTGTCATAGTGACCATCTGGTTCTTGGTCATCTCCCTGACCAAGGCTCTTCTCCCTCGATTGCTTGCTCAGTTTGACTGGGCAGCCAGCTCTAGGAAGAGTCTTGATGGTTCTTAACTTCTTCTATTTAAGAATGATTGGTACCTTTCCAGCAGATTTGTGCCTCGACACGATCCTGTCTCTGAGCCCTACAGACAATTCCTTCGACCTTATGGCTTGGTTTTTGATCTGACATGCACTGTCAACTATGGGACCTTATATAGACCGGTGTGTGCCTTTCCAAATCATGTCCAATTAGTTGAATTTACCACACAGGTGTACTCCAATCAAGTTGTAGAAACATCTCAAAGATGATAATTGGAAACAGGAGGCTCCTGAGCTCAATTTCAAGTCTCATAGCAAAATGTCTAAATACTAATGTAAATAAGATATTTCTGTATTTAAATTGTAATAATTCTGCAAAAATCTAAAAATCTGTTTTTACTTTGTCATTAGGGGGTATAGTGTTTAGATTGATGAGAAAATGTATAATTTAATCCATTTTAGAATAAGGCTGTAACGTTACAAAATGTGGAAAATGTCAAAGGGTCTGAATACTTTTCAAACTGTAGCTGATAATTAGTAGTGACCAGTGATTAGCCTGGTCCCATCCTGTATCTACTGTCCAGGCACCAAATCTTCTATGGTTATCATACCCTACTGTATATGTTTGGCTAAAGTACAAACAGATTGGACCACTTGGATAGACACTGTCCAGTGATACAAAACAAACCCTTGTGACCATCAATGTTCCAAGTCCAACTTGTTTCCCTTCCTTCTTCACCCCCGTCTGAAATCTCTACTATCATTAATGAAATGCGTCAAAACAACGCCCTCCCTCTCTCACTCCATCTGGTGGAGCAGCTCCACCCTGAGCTCTGGCCCACAGCGCCTGCAGATCCACTTTATGCCCTGCTGCTGGGGGTCCATCATAAGAGTCCAGCACTCGCCGGTGGTCAGGATGGCAGAGCTCTCTGTAGACATCCTATCGTTTGGCAGGCCCTGGTTGTGCCAGGCAGCCACGGTGGCATCGTCTGGAAGCATGAGGACAGGGTCCAGGTCGTCTGTCTGGTGGATGGAGACCTGGAACACACAGAGAGACAGACAGATGGAACCCTGTTCACTATATAGTGCACTAAATAATACATAGGGTGGCATTTGGAACTGACAGCAGTGAGGCGGTGATGTGACTCGGTTGGCTGTGTGTGGGGTACCGACTGTACAACCATGCAGGCCGATAGCGAGAGAGGCAACAGTGTTTCACCAAGATTCATTTCCAGGCGGGTTATCCCTAAATTTACATCCAAAATCAAATTATTCAAATTAAATCAATTAAAGACCACGAATAAAAACAGCTTAGGACATATCTACACAATAAAGGATAAAGGAGCAGCTTGATAATGCCCCGCTGGTCAAAAGTAGTGCGCTACATAGGGAATAGGGTGCCATTTGGGATCTTCCCCGTTGTGACTGTATGAAGGGTATCCAGGCTTCGTAGAGCAGTTGGTGTCGGTAGGGCCTGGTGAAGTGACCCACGTAGGAGACAGAAGCTGAGGTGAGGAGGACATCACCACTCAGAGTCTTCTGCCTGGGGCCACCACTCCTTTTCTGACTGGGACACACACATAAACCAGGCTTCTTCATGACAATATTCACCACCAAAAGCACTATGAAACGTAGTCCACAGTATGTATAAAATCACTTTTAGAATCAACTGGAAACTTGTTATATGCATTTAACTTCAAAGCACCTCAAATATTTCAAACTCTGGGATGAAAGGTTCATCTAGGCTGAAATGTGTTTCCCCTCAGTCTATCAGCCAGACTAGAAAAACCTAAAGCAATAAAGTATACAACACTAATTCCACCAAACTGGCTTTGAAAGTTTTCCTGCAAATTCACTCAGCATCTATTTAGCGTCCAATGAATCCTTCCATAGTATGACCAGCTGTGACAGCCTGAACACGGTAAATCACGCCTGGCCTTTCTTCACAAGGGCCCAAGGGGGCAGAATATGTGGCTTAGTAAATTCCCAGACAGTTAAAAATCACTATCATTTTACCCTAATGCATTATGGGTTGTCTGTAATATCACTCAGTCTTGGGGTGAAGCGTTTTTAATTTCCAACAGCTGTTGAGCCTGTGAGGTAAGTTAATGATTAAATATAGTCTGATGTATTAGTCTAAACACTGTGGCTTCCAGATCAATGCCACAAAGACATATCATTTATCTTGATATGTGGAAAAGCCAAGCTGTCCCATGCTGGCCACATTTGTTTTGTTGAATAAGAAAGTAGAACGTGTGAATGTGGCCACGGCAGAAAAACATGGCTCCTATTGGATTTCACATTAACTGACCGACGTAAACATTTTGGATCCCCACTGGACCACTTTGTTTTAACATGCAACACCTGGACTTGATGTGAGTAGAATAGAAGACACTGTAGCCAAAATAGGAATTATCTAAAGAGCAGCATCAATTACAATGTATACACATCTATACGTGTACCGAATACACACACACACACACACACACACACACACACCTCTTCAGGCCAGTCTGCTGCCCAGCTTGAGTGTACGGTCCATGCAGCCTTCCTGCCATCTCTCTTCTCCACTGGGCTGTGGGCCAGACAGAGACAGTTGCCCAGTTTAATGGTGCGTTTGCTGTGGTCCATCCCTCTTTCCCTCTCCATCCTCCCTGATCCCCAACAGGCTGGCTAGCCAGACCTGAAGCTCCATCCCCTCCACCACACTCCAGCCAGACACAGCCACATCACAGGGACATTATAACAAGTCCTCATCCAGATTACTGATACACTTCTGTCAACCCCACCTCCTGGTAGACAGCGTGCCTCGGGCTCTGTCACCCGTCTCTTCTATGCCAGAGGAGACACACTGATCCCTGATACACTTCTGTCAACCCCACCTCCTGGTAGACAGCGTGCCTCGGGCTCTGTCACCAGTCTCTTCTATGCCAGGTGAGACACACTGATCCCTGATACACACTATATGGCCGAACAGTGCGTTGCTGGCTCAGGTAATTTCTTTTCCCATTGTCCTTTGCAGCATGGTTCCAGAAACTATGGTGGATGTGTAACCACTACCCGGCCCAGAGCAGCTGGGTTTGGCTCTATAGTGTGTATCAGGCATGACAGGACTGACCCCCACCCCAGCCCCTCCTCTCTGTACCTCCAGGCCCTTGACCAGCTGGTTGGCCTGCTCGATAGTCTGGTTGGTGTGGGTCACTTCCTCCTGGCACTGGACCTTGTCATCAGCAGCCTTCTCAAACTGGACTGTGAGGCTCTGTAGGTTGATATCCAACCCCTGTTAGAACCACCACAGAATCACAGATTAGATAGGCTTCATGACAAGACAAGGCTGAGTGGCATATGGTCGTTGTGAGAGCTGGCGATTTCAACCCAGCGTGTTATAATACAACACTTCTTACCTCCAGTTTCATCAGGTGAAAACTGTTGTTCTGATTAAAGAAGCAATACAACTGGCCTTCTTTAGACTAGTTGAGTATCTGGAACATCAGCATTTGTGGGTTCGATTACAGCCTCACAAGTACTCAACTGGCAGCTTCATTAAATAGTACCAGCAAAACACCAGTCTCAACATCAGCAGTGAAGAGACGACTCCGGGATGCTGGCCTTCACCACCAGACATGACTCAGCGATGTGGTCCTTGTAATACGATACCAGCGCCTGCAGGAGGTCATCACCTGGAAGCCACAGGGAGACATGTTTGCATCAAGATACAATACAAATTAATGTAGAAAGGGTGATGTATTGTTGTCAGTCAAGTGGAACACACCGCTTTTGACTGTAAAACACGTCTTGCACATGTTGATGATGTCACAAGGCAGACTATTGTCGGATTGGTTGATGGACTTGCTGAGCCAACATAATAAAGACAATCAAAGAACATTAATCTTCGAGCCCAGAGGATCGTACAGTGCAGTGGCGCTGGCTCCATTCAGAACTATATTCAAAGAGCCATCATCCAGCTGAATTGTCAGGATGAGACATGCAGGGTACATACAGGGTCAAGGCCAGACCCAGATTACACTGGTATCCCTCAGACAGACGATGATGTGATTGACACAATTCAAATCAAATTTATTTATATAGCCCTTCTTACATCAGCTGATATATCAAAGTGCTGTACAGAAACCCAGCCTAAACCCCAAACAGCAAGCAATGCAGGTGTAGAACCATGGTGGCTAGGAAAATCTCCCTAGAAAGGCCAAAACCTAGGAAGAAACCTAGAGAGGAACCAGGCTATGAGGGGTGGCCAGTCCTCTTCTGGCTGTGCCGGGTGGAGATTATAACAGAACATGGCCAAGATATTCAAATGTTCATAAATGACCAGCATGGTCAAATAATAATAATCACAGTGAACAGGTCAGGGTTCCATAGCTGCAGGCAGAACAGTTGAAACTGGAGCAGCAGCACGGGCCAGGTGGACTGGGGACAACAAGGAGTCATCATGCCCGGTAGTCCTGAGGCATGGTCCTAGGGCTCAGGTCCTCCAAGAGAGAGAAAGAGAGAATTAGAGAGAGCATACTTAAATTCACACAGGACACCAGATAAGACAGGAGAAATACTCCAGATATAACAGACTGACCCTCGCCCCCCGACACAAACTACTGCAGCATAAATACTGGAGGCTGAGACAGGAGGGGTCAGGAGACACTGTGGCACAGAGTCACTCCTTCAACTAAGAGGGCTTGATCTTTTTTTGTGAAATAGTGAAATAAGTGAAATAATAGACCTGGGTCAAAAACATAATGTCAAGTATTTGTCTTGATATTTGAGGTGCGCTTGATTGAGATTGGGGTTTGCACTTTTGGGACTATTCTATTGTCCATTACACCGGGTAGATCAAGCGCCACTCAAGTATTAAAAATGCCGTCTAGTAATAAAGATATTTGATATTTAATTAAGCCATGTCTGATTGGGTATTTAACAAGATGACCTGCTACATCTGCAGCCTCTCTCTGGTAGCTACATCTCAGTCTGCTGTCCAATCTAACGGACGAGAGATTCTGCATCAGCATACTTCAGGGTCAGATCCTCTTCTTGGGACGCCGGTTTGGCTTTTAGCTCCTTAACCTACAGTAAACCACACAGTCCCATAAGAGGATGCATCTCAGACTGCACCCTATTCCCTATCTAGTGCACTACTTTGGACCAGAGCACTACAGACCATTAGGAAAGTATTCAGAACCCTTGACTTTTTCCACATTGTGTTACATTACAGCCTTACTCTAAAGAAAAATCGACACACAATCAATCTACACACAATACCCCATAATAACATCACAATAGCCCATAATGACAAATTAAAAACAGTTTTTTAGACATTTTTGCACATTTATTAAAAATGTAAAACTGAAATATCACATTTACATAAGTATTCAGACTCTTTACTCAGTACTTTATTGATGCACCTTTGGCAGTGATTACAACCTCGAGTTTTCTTGGGTATGACGCTACAAGCTTGGCACACCTGTATCTGGGGAGTTTCTCCCATTCTTCTCTGCGGATCCTCTCAAGCGCTGCCAGGTTGGATGGGGAAAGTCGCTGCACAGCTATTTTCAGGTTTCTCCAGAGATGTTTGATTGGGATCAAGTCCGGGCTCTGGCTGGGCCACTCAAGGTCATTCAGAGACTTGTTCTGAAGCCACTCCTACATTGTCTTGGCTGTGTGCTTAGGGTCGTTGTCCTATTCGAAGGTAAACCTTCCCCCCAGTCTGAGGTCCTGAGCGCTCTGGATCTCTCTAGAATTTTCTCCGTTCATCTTTCCCTTGATCCTGACTAGTTTCCCAGTCCCTGCAACTGAAAAACATCCCCACAGCATGATGCTGCCACCACCATGCTTCACTGTAGGGATGGTGCCAGGTTTCCTCCAGACTTCCTCCAGACTCCAGACTCACTTGGCATTTAGGCCAAAGAGTTCAATCTTGGTTTCATCAGACCAGAGAATCTTGTTTCTCATGGTCTGATAGTCCTTTAGGTGCCTTTTGGCAAACTCCAAGCGGGCTGTCATGTGCCTTTTACTGAGGAGAGGCTTCTATCTGGCCATTCTACCATAAAGGCCTGATTGATGGAGTGCTGCAGAGATGGTTGTCTTTCTGGAAGGTTCTGCCATCTCCACAGAGGAACTCTGGAGCTCTGTCAGAGTGACCATCTGGTTCTTGGTCACCTCCCTGACCAAGGCCCTTCTCCCCCAATTGCTCAGTTTGGCAGGGCAGCCAGCTCTAGGAAGAGTCTTGATGGTTCTAAACTTCTTCCATTTAAGAATGATGGAGGCCACTGTGTTCTTGGGGACTTTCAATGCTGCAGACATGTTTTGGTATCCTTCCCCAGACCTGTGCCTCGACACAATCCTGTCTTGGAGCTCTATGGACAATTCCTTCGACTTCATGGCTTGGTTTTTGCTTTGACGTGCACTGTCAACTATGGCACCTTATATAGACAGGTGTGTGCCTTTCCAAATCATGTCCAATTAGTTGAATTTAACACAGGTGGACTCCAATCAAGTTGTAGAAACATCTCAAGGATGATCAATGGTAACAGGATGCACCTGAACTCAATTTCGAGTCTCATAGCAAAGGGTCTGAATACTTATGTAAATAAGGTATCTTTTTAAAAATTGTAATAAATTAGCAAAAATGTCAAAAATATCTGTTTTCGCTTTGTCATTATGGGGTATAGCGTGTAGATTGATGAAGACATGTTTTCTATTTAATCCATTTTAGAATAAGGCTGTAACGTAATAAAATGTGGGAAAAGTCAAGGGGTCTGAGTGCTTTCTGAAGGCACCGTACAGTATTTAGAGAATAGGGTACCATTTGAGCAATACATGAATATCATCATACTTTGGATAAAGAATCTGATTCATGTCACGTCTGTGTTAATGATATTATAATACATCTTCTGATGGCATTTTTTTGCAATAAAAACTGATTAAATAAATGGAAATCCAATGTTGTACTCTTTGCGGCAATAGCTATAAAATGTGATTTACATTCATTTCAAGGTTTATCAGCAGCATTCAATCAGTGGAAAGGCAAAAGGCATTATACAAATGTGTTACTCAAACCTCCTCTGATCTCGTCCCACAGCCTTGAGGTTCTGATATTAACATAACGTTAAAGGCTGCCTCTCAAATGGCACCCTATTCCCTACATTCCAAATGGCACCCTATTCCCTACATTCCAAATGGCACCCTATTCCATACATTCCAAATGGCACCCTATTCCCTACATTCCAAATGGCACCCTATTCCATACATTCCAAATGGCACCCTATTCCATACATTCCAAATGGCACCTTATTCCCTATATAGTGCAGAGGGCCTGGTTGAAAGTAGTGCACCGTAGAAAATAGGGTGCCATTTGGGACGCACTCAGACTCCTACCTGAGCGGCGGTAGTCTGGAGCTTCTGAAGGCCGCTGACGAGCCGCTTCATCTTCCCACGGATCTGAGCCCGGCTCTTCCCCAGGAACTTACTCTACAGGATGATCTGCTGGAGAAAGCTCTTTTGGAGTGTTGTAATTGTACCTCTTCTCATCGCGCCGGGTATTTTTCACTTGCCTGGTTGACACTGGTGTGAACATAGGCCATGAAAAGACTAATGGATTTCTGGACTGCTGGCTGTAAAAATAAGCAGAGGTAGGGAGGGGGGTTGGGGGGGGGGAGCATATCTGGGGCGCTCTGGATTGAGTGGAGTTTAACGTCCCCAAGCTGATGGGCCCTGAAATATTATCTTCATAAATTCTGAATTCATCTACAAGTTTTGCCATTTTACTTGGCCAGCCTCGACTTACTCAATCTCAAATTTAGGGGCAGCTAGCAGGACTGATTAGGCTTTGAAACCACTGGGAAAATAATGTGTTTAAGGCCTGTGACATGCAGTGCATAACGCAGAGGCTCTGTTTACATTATCCCTCATGTCCTTCAACTTTCTTTCACACAGTACTCTACTGCACACAGTGTAGAAGCTACAGCACAGCCCTACTGACTGGGTATTTATCATAGTGCTGCTCAATGCACCACCATGTCACAATTAATCACATGCCATTAGTGATCAATTAATGCAAAAACAAAGTGGCACATTGAACAGGGCTAAAACCTGAACATCACTCACAAAAGGCCGTTGACAATGATCCAGGAACCAGTGGGGAAAATCATTAGTAATTAAGATCTGACATAATGCCTTTTGACAAAGTGTTGCATGTTCAGTTGAGACGCGGAGCAACAAAGTTCTCATTGATTTCCTAGTTCATCCATTAACTGTGGCTTGTGCATTTTTTAAACTCCATATAATTTAACATTTATTTAATTGTGTTTCGCTACTTCTTTAACAAGACAAACATGTTTAAATATTTATCACTTTATATGTAATTTCTCACAAATAATTATTTGATTTCAGGTTTCAACTTCTCATACAAGGCAGACATATTTCCATATTTTCCTTTGATGGATGTTTTCAGCGCTGCCAGACTCAAGTGCTTGGAGTTGAGGCCAGTGACCCTGTGTTCAACTGTTGGAAGTGGGTCATTCTGATCATACAGCTTTGGAGTAACACATTGTACTGGAGAAAAGGGTCAGTACCATTGCCACGTGCACACACACACACACAGAGAGACACACACACACACACACACACACACACACACACACACACACACACACTCACACACACACACACACACACACACACACACAGAGAGACACACACACACACACACACACACACACACACACACACACACACACACACACACACACACACACACACACACACACACAGAGAGAGACACATTCACACATACATACACTCCTATAGTCTTCTCCCACAGCTCCCCACAGCATCAGCATGTGAAGGCCCTTCTTGTTAGTGCGGTGACAGCTGTGCCTCCTGAGAGGGTCGTCGTTACCGTATTAATCACTCTGCTCTCATTAACATAAATGATCCTGGGTAATGATCGTTCCACTGCCATGAGGGAAAACAATGATACGTCTACTTTGCACACACACACACACACACACACACACACACACACACACACACACACACACACACACACACACACACACACACACACACACACACACACACACACACACACACACACACAGCAGTCATCTGCCATGCGAGCAGCCATTTGTCAGTAGCTCAGTGAGTCTCAGTGGAGAAGTAATGATGAGGGATCTATGGTAAAGTTAATACAGCTGCACTGCTGTAATTACAAGATGTTCATTAAAAGTCTAACTGACTAAGTCTTAAACCCTTTACGAGTGTCATTAGGAAGGACATGGCCAAAACACACTACAGCACAGTGTAAACTGTTGTTCTAATCTAGGACAGTAATTACAACAACTACGTCTAACCTGTATAGCAGAATGCTGTTGTCAACCTGACTGTACTGTATAGCAGAATGCTGTTGTCAACCTGACTCTACTGTATGTAGCTCCTTCCTTGTGTATTTTATTTCATTAATCTCCTTACTATTTTAATATTCTGCGTCGTTGGGATGGGCTCGTAAGAAAGCAGTTCACGGTAAAGTTTACACCAGTTGTATTCCACGCATGTGAGAAAATGTCATTTGATTTGATTTGATTTGAACATAGACCACAGAGAAAGAAATCCAGATCAAAAACACCATCACATCAGTACAACTACACGGCCTTGTGGTGTCATTCATCTACTGGAACAGATCTGAGCTGTGTAAAACACCATCACATCAGTACAACTACATGGCCTTGTGGTGTCATTCATCTACTGGAACAGACCTGAGCTGTGTAAAACACCATCACATCAGTACAACTACACGGCCTTGTGGTGTCATTCATTTACTGGAACAGATCTGAGCTGTGTAATACACCATCACATCAGCACAACTACACGGCCTTGTGGTGTCATTCATTTACTGGAACAGATCTGAGCTGTGTAATACACCATCACATCAGCACAACTACACAGCCTTGTGGTGTCATTCATCTACTGGAACAGATCTGAGCTGTGTAATACACCATCACATCAGTACAACTACACAGCCTTGTGGTGTCATTCATCTACTGGAACAGACCTGAGCTGTGTAAAACACCATCACATCAGTACAACTACACGGCCTTGTGGTGTCATTCATCTACTGGAACAGATCTGAGCTGTGTAAAACACATTTCACATAGTTTTGAAAATCACTCAAAATGAATGATGAATTTTGTACCCGTTTCAAATTATTTGAAAGAAATGGAAAACAGGCTGAACCCAGGCCAGGTAAAGAAGACTACAGGCTGAACCCAGGCCTGGTAAAGAAATTACAGACTGAACCCAGGCCTGGTAAAGAAGACTACAGACTGAGCTCAGGCCTGGTAAAGAAGACTACAGACTGAGCTCAGGCCTGGTAAAGAAGACTACAGACTGAACCCAGGCCTGGTAAAGAAGACTACAGACTGAGCTCAGGCCTGGTAAAGAAGACTACAGACTGAGCTCAGGCCTGGTAAAGAAGACTACAGACTGAGCTCAGGCCTGGTAAAGAAGACTACAGACTGAGCTCAGGCCTGGTAAAGAAGACTACAGACTGAGCTCAGGCCTGGTAAAGAAGACTACAGACTGAACCCAGGCCTGGTAAAGAAGACTACAGACTGAGCTCAGGCCTGGTAAAGAAGACTACAGACTGAGCTCAGGCCTGGTAAAGAAGACTACAGACTGAGCTCAGGCCTGGTAAAGAAGACTACAGGCTGAACCCAGGCCTGGTAAAGAAGACTACAGACTGAGCTCAGGCCTGGTAAAGAAGACTACAGTACCTTGTTGAAAGTGTCCGGTACATTTAATGAAGCTGTCTAGTAGCTACCAGGCCTCACCTCAATGTCCTCAGTCTCCTGGATGAACCTGAGGCTGACAGACTGCAGGGCCTCAGGGGGCCAGCGGTGGAACCAGTCCATGGTGGTGCAGTGGACCAGGGCAGGGAAGAGACGGGCCCTGAGACGCAGGGCACTGCCCACAGGAGACAGACACAGAACCAGCTAGAGAGAGACACCATCCTTATGGCAGGAAGAAGGAAGTGAGGTTCAGACAGACATGGACACATGGCAGGCACCCTATTCCCTATTTAGTGCACTACTTTTGACCAGGCCCCATAGGGAGGCCCATATGGTCCTACTATGTTCATTGCGGTTGCGTCCCAAACAGCACCCTGTACTCCACAAAGCCATGAACATACAGGCCCTGGGAGAGACGGGGCTCTGGGTGGCTAACCACCAGACACTTTTGGCAGACATGGTAAACACACAGACACATATGTGCACATTGTCCAACACAGACATAAAAGGATGTATGCCCAAATGCACATACTGTATGACAACACACACGCAGTCATAGACCACTGACATGGCAGATGCAACCAAATAGGAAACATCCTCTTTTAATAGAGTGAGACAAACTGGCAGCCTGTCCATTCTACCTCCCTCTCTCTTTCCCTCTCACTCACATTCCTTCCTTCCATCCTTCCTCTCTTTCTCCCCCCCCCTCCCTCTCTTTCCATCTCTCGCTCTCTCCTTCTCTTTCAGTCCGTTGTGGGGCATGTCTGACATGTGCAGTGAGCCACAACCTGAGTTTGGATCTAACAGACAGGACACCCCAGTAGAGGCCTGTCAGGGTCCATGGATGGATTAGCTGGACCTGGAACATGTGCACTGTCTGACTCTTTCTTTCCTCTCCTTTAGCCCCCTGTGTCTCTGTCGCTCTGGCAAGGCATCTAACCATAACAACCATTCAACAGGGCACAATTCAAGGAGCCGTGTCTTAACTGACTATCTCCCTCTAGATTCTGAGGGGAATTTACAGGAAGCAGACTACCTACAGGTTAGAAAGAGTCAAGTGTCTTACTGAACTGGACCTTGAGTTTGAGTCGGACTTGGTCGATGAAAAACCTCCAGCAGTCGTCTCTGGTGTCCAGCAGGCCCAGCCCCTGGACCTCGGTCCTCCCCCTGCTACAATACCATCCACCTCCTTCACACTGAACCGGTCAGAGACCTCACCTGGGGAAACAGACTCACAGTCAACACCACCAACGAGACAGGAGAGGGAGGGATTGATTGATAACTGTAATTCCCAGTTACTTGCAGGGTCAGTAGAGAACACAGTAACAGTCAGGGTCAGTAGAGAACACAGTAACAGTCAGGGTCAGTAGAGAACACAGTAACAGTCAGGGTCAGTAGAGAACACAGTAACAGTCAGGGTCAGTAGAGAACACAGTAACAGTCAGGGTCAGTTGAAGCAGAACACAGTAACAGTCAGGGTCAGTAGAGAACACAGTAGCAGTCAGGGTCAGTAGAGAACACAGTAACAGTCAGGGTCAGTAGAGAACACAGTAACAGTCAGGGTCAGTAGAGAACACAGTAACAGTTAGGGTCAGTAGAGAACACAGTAACAGTCAGGGTCAGTAGAGAACACAGTAACAGTTAGGGTCAGTAGAGAACACAGTAACAGTCAGGGTCAGTTGAAGCAAAACACAGTAACAGTCAGGGTCAGTAGAGAACACAGTAGCAGTCAGGGTCAGTAGAGAACACAGTAACAGTCAGGGTCAGTAGAGAACACAGTAACAGTCAGGGTCAGTAGAGAACACAGTAACAGTCAGGGTCAGTAGAGAACACAGTAACAGTCAGGGTCAGTAGAGAACACAGTAACAGTCAGGGTCAGTAGAGAACACAGTAACAGTCAGGGTCAGTAGAGAACACAGTAACAGTCAGGGTCAGTAGAGAACACAGTAACAGTCAGGGTCAGTAGAGAACACAGTAACAGTCAGGGTCAGTAGAGAACACAGTAACAGTCAGGGTCAGTAGAGAACACAGTAACAGTCAGGGTCAGTAGAGAACACAGTAACAGTCAGGGTCAGTAGAGAACACAGTAACAGTCAGGGTCAGTAGAGAACACAGTAACAGTCAGGGTCAGTAGAGAACACAGTAACAGTCAGGGTCAGTAGAGAACACAGTAACAGTCAGGGTCAGTAGAGAACACAGTAACAGTCAGGGTCAGTAGAGAACACAGTAACAGTCAGGGTCAGTAGAGAACTCAGTAAGAGTCAGGGTCAGTAGAGAACACAGTAGCAGTCAGGGTCAGTAGAGAACACAGTAGCAGTCAGGGTCAGTAGAGAACACAGTAACAGTCAGGGTCAGTAGAAAACACAGTAACAGTCAGGGTCAGTTGAAACAGAACACAGTAACAGTCAGGGTCAGTAGAGAACACAGTAACAGTCAGGGTCAGTAGAGAACACAGTAACAGTCAGGGTCAGTAGAGAACACAGTAACAGTCAGGGTCAGTAGAGAACACAGTAGCAGTCAGGGTCAGTAGAGAACACAGTAGCAGTCAGGGTCAGTAGAGAACACAGTAACAGTCAGGGTCAGTAGAGAACTCAGTAAGAGTCAGGGTCAGTAGAGAACACAGTAGCAGTCAGGGTCAGTAGAGAACACAGTAGCAGTCAGGGTCAGTAGAGAACACAGTAACAGTCAGGGTCAGTAGAAAACACAGTAACAGTCAGGGTCAGTTGAAACAGAACACAGTAACAGTCAGGGTCAGTAGAGAACACAGTAACAGTCAGGGTCAGTAGAGAACACAGTAACAGTCAGGGTCAGTAGAGAACACAGTAACAGTCAGGGTCAGTAGAGAACACAGTAGCAGTCAGGGTCAGTAGAGAACACAGTAGCAGTCAGGGTCAGTAGAGAACACAGTAACAGTCAGTGTCACTAGAAAACACAGTAACAGTCAGGGTCAGTTGAAACAGAACACAGTAATAGTCAGGGTCAGTAGAGAACACAGTAACAGTCAGGGTCAGTAGAGAACACAGTAACAGTCAGGGTCAGTAGAGAACACAGTAACAGTCAGTGTCAGTAGAGAACACAGTAATAGTCAGGGTCAGTAGAGAACACAGTAACAGTCAGGGTCAGTAGAGAACACAGTAACAGTCAGGGTCAGTAGAGAACACAGTAACAGTCAGGGTCAGTAGAGAACACAGTAACAGTCAGGGTCAGTAGAGAACACAGTAACAGTCAGGGTCAGTTGAAACAGAACACAGTAACAGTCAGGGTCAGTAGAGAACACAGTAACAGTCAGGGTCAGTAGAGAACACAGTAACAGTCAGTGTCAGTTGAAACAGAACACAGTAAATATCAGGGTCAGTAGAGAACACAGTAACAGTCAGTGTCAGTAGAGAACACAGTAACATTCAGGGTCAGTAGAGAACACAGTAACAGTCAGGGTCAGTAGAGAACACAGTAACAGTCAGGGTCAGTAGAGAACACAGTAGCAGTCAGGGTCAGTAGAGAACACAGTAACAGTCAGGGTCAGTAGAGAACACAGTAAATATCAGGGTCAGTAGAGAACACAGTAACAGTCAGTGTCAGTAGAGAACACAGTAACATTCAGGGTCAGTAGAGAACACAGTAACAGTCAGGGTCAGTAGAGAACACAGTAACAGTCAGGGTCAGTAGAGAACACAGTAACAGTCAGTGTCAGTTGAAACAGAACACAGTAAGCAGAGCTGGTTGTTCTGTTTTTTTTACTCCAGTCCTCAGCCAAGTCCACCTACACTGTAGAGCCTAGGAGTGTGTTCACCAGGAAGCCAACAGAAAAAAAGGCGTAATGAAAGGGAAAGAGGTGTTCCCTCGTGTGCCACAATAAACACAACCCAGATAGACAGTGGAAACACTTTATTGGAAGCTGATTCTCTAACTATCTTCAAGCAGTGAAAGTTGAGGTGTAATCTGAAAATACACATTCAACACGATGGTGCTCATTGAAGAATTTGGAGGTGTCCAAGATCAATGAAGTGGCTCATCACCATGACGCTGCAGAAAGAGAGAGAGAGAGGACTCTGTTTTGGGTCCCAAATTGCAACCTATTTGCTATGTAGTGCGCTATAGGTCCTGGTCAAAAGTAGTGCACTACATAGTGAATTAGGGAGCCGTTTGACAGGCAGATGTGATCTTTAAACAGATGATTAAAGGGATAAGGCCTCACCAATGAGATATTTAAATATTTTACAGGGCTCCTTAATAGCATCTGACAATGATTCCTGTGGGAGGAGAGAGAGAGAGAGAGAGAACAGGACTAGATGAGATCAATACAACTGCTAGCAGCCAGAGGGGTATTGATCCTAGAGAACTGTGTCTAAAAGAAACATTGATCTCTCTTAATGAATCACAGACGGTTTGCATTATTATTCTCCTGTGGTGCGGTTCACCGCACAATATGGCGGACTGTGATTGGCTGGGATAAAGATATTTATTATACTACAGGAAGTTTTTCTATTGACAGATATATGTCTCTTGGTGTTGAAATCCTGCTCTGCCCCGTGATATCTATTCACATATTCATTGCAATAACTTATCATGCCTAAATAATCTACGATAAATTCTGTCAGGCTTTACATCCATTATTAATGACTATGTTAATCATGATGACCTCTCATACCAAGAAGACCTTCTGTGTTTACCTTGAGGTTCTGTGTGGTGTAGTCCTTCCTCGGGGTGTGTGTGTGTTTACCTTGAGGTTCTGTGTGGTGTAGGCCTTCCTCGTGGTGTGTGTGTGTGTTTACCTTGAGGTTCTGTGTGGTGTAGGCCTTCCTCGGGTGTGTGTGTAGGTTTACCTTGAGGTTCTATGTGGTGTAGTCCTTCCTCGGGGTGTGTGTGTGTTTACCTTGAGGTTCTGTGTGGTGTAGGCCTTCCTCCTGGTGTGTGTGTGTTTACCTTGAGGTTCTGTGTGGTGTAGGCCTTCCTCGTGTATGTGTGTGTGTGTGTGTGTGTGTGTGTGTGTGTGTGTGTGTGTGTGTGTGTGTGTGTGTGTGTGTGTGTGTGTGTGTGTGTGTGTGTGTTGACCTTGAGGTTCTGTGTGGTGTAGGCCTTCCTCGTGTGTGTGTGTGTGTGTGTTGACCTTGAGGTTCTGTGCAGGCCTTCGTCCTGAAGGCCAGGATATAAATGACCCTACAGCTGTGGATGAACACAAAACATGCTAAACTCTATTGTCTTGAAAAATACTTCCTGAAAAGGATGTTCCATGATCCTGCCTCCAAGACAACTGAGGTTACCTCATTGATAGTACTTCTGAATACCTCCAGAAAAAAGTTAGTTGACTCAATTCTGCTCTGTTTGGAAAAAATTCAGTTTGCTTATTTTCAACCTTATACATTTTTTTGTGTGTTTAAAAGATGTAAAAAAAATTGAAGCAATTCATCTTCATCTTTAATGACACATAATTTTTTTTTTACAGTGAGTTTATTATACTACCCGTTTTATAATACAGTGGTTCCCAAACTAAGGGTCGGGAGTCCAAGTTGGTCACGGGAGGATTTATTTTTTTCACAAATTTTCGGTATGAAAAAAACACTTTCAGTGTAAATTGACGAAATGATGAAAAACCAAATAGAAAGTGTGTACAAAGATAATGGAAGTCGGAAGTTTACATACAGTAAGTTGACTGTTCTTTTAAACAGCTTGGAAAATTCCAGAAAATTATGTCATGGCTTTAGAAGCTTCTGATAGGCGAATTGACATCATTTGAGTCAATTGGAGGTGTACCTGTGGATGTATTTCAAGGCCTACCTTCAAACTCAGTGCCTCTTTGCTTGACATCATTGGAAAATCTAAAGAAATCAGTCAAGACCTCAGAAAAAAAGAATTTGTAGACCTCCACATGTCTGGTTCATCCTTGGGAGCAATTTCCAAATGCCTGAAGGTACCACTCTCATCTGTACAAACAATAGTACGCAGGTATAAACACCATGGGACCACGCAGCCATCATACCGCTCAGGAAGGAGACGCATTCTGTCTTTTAGAGATGAACGTACTTTGGTGCGAAAAGTTCAAATCAATCCAGAGCAACAGCAAAGGACCTTGTGAAGATGCTGTAGGAAACAGGTACAAAAGTATCTATATCCACAGTAAAACGAGTCCTATATTGACATAACCTGAAAGGCCGCTCAGCAAGGAAGAAGCCACTGCTTCAAAACCGCCATAAAAAAAGCCAGACTACGGTTTGCAACTGTACATGGGGACAAAGATCGTACTTTTTGGAGAAATGTCCTCTGGTCTGATGAAACAAAAATAGAACTGTTAGGTCAGAATGACCATTGTTATGTTTGGAGGAAAAAGGGGGAGGCTTGCAAGTCGAAGAACACCATCCCAACCATGAAGCACGGAGGTGGCAGCATCATGTTGTGGGGGTGCTTTGCTGCAGGAGGGACTGGTGCACTTCACAAATTACATGGCATCATGAGGTAGAAAAATTATGTGGATATTTTGAAGCAACATCTCAAGACATCAGTCAAGAAGTTGGTCACAAATGGGTCTTCCAAATGGACAATGACCACAAACATACTTCCAAAGTTGTGGCAAAATGGCTTAAGGACAACAAAGTCAAGGTATTGGAGTGGTCATCACAAAGCCCTGACCTCAATCCCATCGGAAATTTGTTGGCAGCACTGCATCGCAGTGCTAGCTGTGCCACCAGAGACTCTGGGTTCGCGCCCAGACTCTGTCGCAGCCGGCCACGACCGGGAGGTCCGTGGGGGCGACGCACAATTGGCCTAGCGTCGTCCGGGTTAGGGAGGGTTTGGCCGTTAGGAATATCCTTGTCTCATCGCGCACTAGCGGCTCCTGTTGCGGGCCGTAGGCAGTGCACGCTAACCAGGTCGCCAGGTGCACAGTGTTTCCTCCGACACACTGAAGCAGTGCGGCTTGGTTGGGTTGTGTTTCGGAGGACGCATGTCTGTCGACCTTCGTCTCTCCCGAGCCCGTACGGGAGTTGTAGCGATGAGACAAGATAGTAACTACTAACAATTGGATACCACGCAATTGGGAAGAAAAGGGGGTAAAAAAAACATGTTGGCAGAACTGAAAAAGTGTGTGCGAGCAAGGAGGCCTACAAACCTGACTCAGTTACACCAGCTCTGTCAAGAGGAATGGGCCAAAATTCACCCAACTTATTGTGGGAAGCTTGTGGAAGGCTACCCGAAACGTTTGACCCAAGTTAAACAATTTAAAGGCAATGCTACCAAATACTAATTGAGTGTATGTAAACTTCTGACCCATTGTGAATGTGATGAAAGAAATAAAAGCTGAAATAAATCATTCTCTCTACTATTATTCTGATATTTCACATTCTTAAAATAAGGTGGTGATCCTAACTGACCTAAGACAGGGACGTTCTACTAGGATTAAAAACGGCTTACCT
Organism: Oncorhynchus mykiss; assembly: GCF_057628025.1. Taxonomy (NCBI): domain Eukaryota; kingdom Metazoa; phylum Chordata; class Actinopteri; order Salmoniformes; family Salmonidae; genus Oncorhynchus; species Oncorhynchus mykiss. The sequence goes on from NC_143024.1 coordinate 13,735,026, forward strand.
ATTGCAGATTCAGTCTTCCCAGCCTGGTGCAGGTCTACAATTTTGTTTCTGGTGTCCTTTGACAGCTCTTTGGTCTTGGCCATAGTGGAGTTTGAAGTGTGACTGTTTGAGGTTGTGGACAGGTGTCTTTTATACTGATAACAAGTTCAAACAGGTGCCATTAATACAGGTAACAAGTGGAGGACAGAGGAGCCTCTTAAAGAAGACGTTACAGGTCTGTGAGAGCCAGAAATCTTGCTTGTTTGTAGGTGACCAAATACTTATTTTCCACCATAATTTGCAAATAAATTCATAAAAAATCCTACAATGTGATTTTCTGGATTTTTTTTCTCATTTTGTCTGTCATAGTTGAAGTGTACCTATGATGAAAATTACAGGTCTCTCTCATCTTTTTAAGTGGGAGAACTTGCACAATTGGTGGCTGACTAAATACTTTTTTGCCCCACTGTAGTTGGCTATTCTGAATTATTACATTTCTTTCTAAACAGACAGCAGTAACTCCATAACGGCAAACTTATTTCAATTTATCAGGCATCCTGCAAGTCTGCTGTTGATAAAGTATGTCATATACTTCCCCTGCCATTGTTTAGTTGAGGTACGCGCCATCTGGAAAATAATCTAGGGGAAACACTGATCTAACCACTGACACAGCACAAGGACAAGTGATTGATTGATAGAGCAGCATAGTGTTCCATGCTGTGTCATGTAGGGAGGTATTATGGTGTGTCTCTTGAATCATACATAGTAGAACAAGAAACTATTTCTATTTTTGTAGCTTTTATAACCTACAAATCAAACAAATTGTATGTGTCACATACGCTGAATACAACAGCTGTAGACCTTACCGTCAAATGCTGAATACAACAACTGTAGACCTTACCGTGAAATGCTGAATACAACAACTGTAGACCTTACCGTCAAATGCTGAATACAACAACTGTAGACCTTACCGTGAAATGCTGAATACAACAACTGTAGACCTTACCGTGAAATGCTTACTTACAAGCCCTTAACCAACAATGCAGTTTTAAGAAAATAGAGTTAAGAAAATATTTACTAAATAAACTCAAGTAAAAAAAAAGTAAGACAATAAAATAACTATGAGGTTATATACAGGGGATACCGGTACCGAGTCAATATACAGGTTAGTCAAGGTACATATAGGTGAAGGTAAAGTGACTATGCATAGATAATAAACAGTGAGTAGAAGCAGTGTAAAATCAAGGGGTGGGGGTGGGGGGGGGGTCAATGCAAATAGTCTGGGTGGCCATTTGATGAATTGTTCAGCAGTCTTATAGCTTGGGGGTAGAAACTGTTAAGGAGTCTTTTGGAACTAGACTTGGCATTCCGTTACTGCTTGGTGTGCGGGAGCAGTGAGAGCAGTCTATGAAATGGGTGCTTGGAGTCTTTGAATTTTTTTGGGGCCTTCCTCTGATACTGCCTGGCATATAGATCCTGGATGGCAGGAAGCTTGGCCCTTGTTTAGTTGGGGTACGAGCCATCTAGGGTAAAACGCGTTGTCGTGCCCTCTTCACGACTTTCTTGGTGTGTTCGGACCCTGATAGTTTGTTGGTGATTATTGGTGATAACAAGCTAGGATTTTAAAAAGTACTTATTTATATGTTATATAAGTAATAACTGACATACTTTTCTCTGTATGTATTTTTGAATTACTTTCAGTATTACACCAATGTAAATGAAAACGTCAATATGAACAAGGAGGAATTTAAGACAATATTTACTTGTTGGTGTACATGAATATGTTTGAATTACTACCCAATAGGGAGCAGGATTTGTCGGGAACTTATGCCTCTACTTGGACCATGTAATTCAGTATGGAGAGCATATTTCATTGGAAGGTCAGCTAACTGAATGATACACAATAGCGTCTGGAGCAGAGTCCCAGGCCTGGCATTCCCAGGAGATGTGTGCACGGCGCCTATTGACTTTTAAATGAGCTGCGTTTGACATTGACCTTTTAGTACACCAGAGACAGAATACTAACAGACTGGTGTAATTCATTCAGGGCATGGCGATGTAGATCCCACTGATACCTCTCTATGAAGAGCAGCTACAGATTAGACCAGCCCTCCTTGATTTCTCTATGCTCTGTGTTATAGAGTCTGGTTATCAAGCTCTCTGGACTGAATTAAACCACACACAGAATGAGCAGACAACAACAAGATCATGTGATCCAGAGAGGAGGGAATATGTAGGAAGTGAAGTTGACGTTCATGATGAGCTAGATTAACTAGATGAACAAACAACAACAACCCATAACCCAAATATTCTAAACGTGGGGTCAGTAGTTTGATTGTACTGTCATTGAGTCATAGACAGTGTCCCAAATGGCACCCTATTCCCTATATAGTGCACTCATTTTGATCAGGGCCCATATGGGGCTTATATAGAGAATAGTGTGCCCTTTGAGGTTCACCAAAGCCCCCAGGCGGGAGGCATAATGTCAGTGTTGGTGATGGATCTCTCTGGAGCTCTACTGTATGTGTTATGATGAAATATCACCCAGGGTTCACAGTCAAGGTTCTGATCGTATTCTCACCCAGAGAGGATTTTTTATTTTTTTATCTTCACATAGAAAAGAGCATGCAGCTCCACAGAGATTAAACTAGTAGCCCATGCAATAATGATAATCAACTACATACCTGTATAACTAACCATTTCATAATGTTCAGTTTAAAGATGATCAATATTATTGTTTGACATTGCTGATGTATACGGGGTGTTGTGGCTCGGGAAGGTGGGAGGTGGTGGTAAAATCACAAAGACGCCTCAAGCTGATGAGATGACAGTTGCCTGCTGCAGATAAAGACTGCGGCGTCTGTTGGCCTTGTTCCTTAGTACTCCACTGCAGCCATTTGTATCTCAATATCAAAATCATTTCTGGGTAACATTTATGTACCTTATTGAAATGGTCAAAAATAAACAAAAATTGCTTCTTACTGTCTTAGCAAAATGCAATTTCTCAAGCAATCATTTTGCTAGGACTGTCTGGGAGTGGTCTGAGAGAGGGTCATAATTGGAGGAGCCTAATGGGAGGGATGTGTAACCTGAAAATGTCCTGTTATTGGCAGAGAGGAGGACAAACTCTTTGTTATTGGTCTATTAACTTATACAGCATGGTGATGTCACCAGGTGGTCCAAAAAACCCACCCAGCCACACAAGCTGACATTTCAGGAGGTCTTTTCAAACAGCTCTTTCACTAAAAGTTAATTATCATAATTCTCCCAATTTCACAGTATTATTCCAACCTCACAGTGTGGAAATATATACAAAATCACAAGTAAAATCTAGTTATTGACTGCACTGGGCCTTTAAAATCACACACCTGTGTGAAACGGATATGACTGACGCACATTTTGTGTTGTTAAACTCATTAAATTACACACTTCTATGAGCACATTCACCAATTAACGTCACCACGGTAATCTTTAGTTGGAGTCCCACATAGAAGGATTCTGTCTTCTCACCCAGCACCCAACGCACTCCGACGCAAATAGCTGTTGTCTTGCACTTAATTCCTTCCTGGGAGCCAAAGTGGCTTCTACACTGTCAGGCTACAACAACAGAACAGCCAGCAGATGGAAGATTGATTCTGTGGGTTTGTTGTATCCTCCACGGGGATGTGAAGCCTTCCCTCCGCGCTCTAGGGCGGTGTCCCAAATTGGCAACCTATTCCCTCCCTACATAGTGCACTACTTTGGACCCGAAGTAATCCAAAAGTAGTGCACTATATAGAGAATAGGGTGCCGTTTGGGACACAGCCTAGGTCTTCATCTGCCTCCTCTCTTCCCCCCATTAGCGTGCGGCGGCGGCAGCTAGGCAGTGATTATGTGACGGGAAAATGAGGGGGTGCCCAGGATGTTGGGGAGGAAATGGCAGGGTGTACAGCCTGGCCCAGCAGGGGGAATGTCATAGAGAGGCATGTTAAAGGCCACACAGGGCACCTGGTTAAGGCCAATGAGGGCATCGGGCTGGGGCACAGATGCTTTTAGGGAACTGGAGTAAAGCTGGTCTTGTTTGTTGTTGTACTAGGCTCCATGCAAAGTGAGCAGATAGTGATATTTGATAGATTTTTGTTTGGTGAAAGAGCAACCTTGAGGATGAGGACTGAAATTTTAAGGCATTATTTCTGAGAGAGCATGTTGTATTTTAGTTACGAAACATGAAACAAAAAAATGTTGAGTTAAGTGTTGACGTCAACGTCTGTGTTCATGGCTTGACCATGAGATAGTAGTTTCAGATTATGAATCAGCGTGAAGGAACCCTTTGCACATGCGCAGACGCTGTGCGACGGTGAGAACGACGTCTTACATCTCACTCGTCTCATGTTCTGCGGTGCCTCTGCATTCCTCTGAGTTTAACTATGTATCCGCACGTCTTTCCAAAGAAACTCAACACACTGTATTCATACAACAAAACATTTCATTTATTATTTAACATTTCAAAATGACTGTAAAAAACGAAAAGCATAAAGAGTGATGAGAGAGAAGAGCAGTGACTTGGTATTGCTTTTGTTTCCCTTTCTGAAATAATATTTGTTAGTACATGCTGATTTGGGCGTTGTAGCGACATGTAGAAAAGCACTACTTCACAAGGAAATGCTTTTTGTTCCATGCATATTATACTTGGTGGTCGATCCATGGCTTTACCACGTCATGCAGACCAGGTCCTGACCTATTGGAACCCCACGGCAGGTAAAAAGGACACAAATGATACCCTATTCCCTACATAGTACACTACCTGGTCAAAAGTAGTGCACAACGAGCAAATAAATAAGTCTATTATCATAATAATAAATACTTCTCCAAATCTCCATGTCCAACCAGGGAACGCACAACATACTACAGTATATAGATGGAATCTATAGTACATGACCTGCCTCAAAACACTATACACACCATAGATATAGAAGTGTTTCATCTCTGTGATACACACATTACACATCAGGGGAATCCACAACAGGAGAACTGGTGGTGCTACTGAAGAACCTCTATATCAGGGTCTGATCTCTTTTCTAAACCACTGAAACATTCACCAAGAGGATTCTCTAGAACAGGACACAACATCCTGCAGGTGGATGGCTCATAGACATGTACAGTTTATTAGCCGTTTCTAGAAGATTAACTAATACTGCCACTGAAAGAAAAAGGCAAAGGCGTTTTAACTGGACAAGAATGTTCAAAGGCAAAAGTGTCGACTTGGTGTATTGCTGTTTCTTCATAGTGCAGATACAGAGACATGACAGGCAAAGGATCTGATGCCTCAAGCTACGTCTCTGAGTGTCCACAGCTAAGACCAAACATCTAAGTCCACCAGCTAAGTCCATAACTGTGACCATAACCCTTCTACTACTGTTGAGGATGGTTTAATACATTATCTATAACTGTAACATAACCCTTCTACTGTTGAGAATGGTTTATTACATTATCTATAACTGTAACATAACCCTTCTACTGTTGAGGATGGTTTATTACATGATCTATAACTGTAACATAACCCTTCTACTGTTGAGGATGGTTTATTACATTATCTATAACTGTAACATAACCCTTCTACTGTTGAGGATGGTTTATTACATTATCCATAACTGTGACATAACCCTTCTGCTGTTGAGGATGGTTTATTACATGATCTATAACTGTGACATAACCCTTCTACTGTTGAGGATGGTTTATTACATTATCTATAACTGTGACCATAACCCTTCTACTACTGTTGAGGATGGTTTAATACATTATCTATAACTGTAACATAACCCTTCTACTGTTGAGAATGGTTTATTACATTATCTATAACTGTAACATAACCCTTCTACTGTTGAGGATGGTTTATTGCATTATCTATAACTGTAACATAACCCTTCTACTGTTGAGGATGGTTTATTACATTATCTATAACTGTAACATAACAATTCTACTGTTGAGGAAGGTTTAATACATTATCTGTAACATAACCCTTCTACTGTTGAGGATGGTTTATTACATTATCTATAGCTGTAACATAACTCTTCTACTGTTGAGGATGGTTTAATACATTATCTATAGCTGTAACATAACCCTTCTACTGTTGAGGATGGTTTATTACATTATCTATACCTGTAACAAAACCCTTCTGCTGTCGAGGAAGGTTTTATTACCTCACACTTTACTCTGAAATATTTTGAATGATCTTTTTTTCAGTATTCGGAAGTGACATTTATGCAACACACACACACACACACACACACACACACACTTTTCAATATTGTTGTTTAAAACCATTTAGCTTAACAGCAGTCTAGTGTGTGGTGGTCATGCACTGGAGGTCTGTCAAGTGTAGTGTCCTGGTGTTCAGAGTCCCCAGAAGTCCCCAGAAGGTTGATGCTTTCATTCATTGTGTGTAGATAGATAATCTGGGAGTGGTCACCTGTTTGGAAGCAGATAACAACAACCTGAAGCTATCAATACAGAGTGACTGAAGCAGGGTCCATGTTCATAAAGAGTCTCAGAGTAGGATCACTGGTGTAGTGGAGGGTAAACGCAATGTACCCACATTTTTGGGGGAGGGTCCCAGCAATGTACCCACCTTTTTGGGGGAGGGCCCCAGCAATGTACCCACATTTTTGGGGGAGGGCCCCAGCAATGTACCCACCTTTTTGGGGGAGGGACCCAACAATGTAACCACCTTTTTGGGGGGAGGGCCCCAGCAATGTACCCACCTTTTTGGGGGGAGGGCCCCAACAATGTACCCACATTTTGCAGAAAAATGCATTGAAAGAATAGGAAGCATTACTTTTTTCACTGCGACCAGCAATCCAAGTTTATCCACCTATTTATCTACCAGGACATCACTGAGTAGGAGTTCTGATCTAGGTCCCTGTCCATTCATTACGATCCAAAAGGCTAAACAAATCCTAGATCAGCACTCCTACTCGGGGATCCTTTGATCAATATGGGTCCAGATCTATTTGTTAAACTGAGAAGCTCTTTGGTTACCTCTGCTCCATCGTTGCTCAGTATTCCAGTATGCCTTTTGGCGCCATCTAGTGGTTGGCCAGCGCCACACAGTCATCTCTCTGTTGGCTCTGGCCAACCCTAACCCTCTGGCTTTTGTTCCAGTCCTGCATTAACCCACCTAATTCAACTCATCAAGTCCTGCTGTGTGAGCAACTGATTAATAGAATCCTGTGTGTGTGTGTGTGTGTGTGTGTGTTAGAGCTGGGCTCTGTAGAGTTGGCCAACCCATGTCTCTCTATGAGTCCTGAGAGGTGTTTCCAGAGACTAGTTGGTACCCTTCTCCTTGGTGGTCTGACTTCGAGGGGTGGAGGGAGGCAGGCTCAGAGAGTGTATGTGGTCTATCTACACACGGGGTTCCAGTCTGTGGGACAGTTCAAACAGAGTCTGCTGATTGTCAATGACGTGAAGGTAGTCGACATAGGCCTGCACCTCCGGACTGCTCTTCTGGGGCATCCCGTTCCCTAGGAGGTAAACCACACAGTAAATACACACACACACACACACACACACACACACACACACACACACACACACACACACACACACACACACACACACACACACACACACACACACACACACACACACACACACACAGAGAATTATCCATGACAGAAGATAGTTGTTGGTACACAGTCTTCATTACTGTGAGTGGCTGTGTACCGTAGGGGGTTCTCAGCATTAATGACTCAATCAATTTACTATAGTAACATATAATGTTGTTATTGATGAACTGATGATCTAATTGGATACTGTTATTCTGATGACTGCTGTAGTTGAGTCATCTTTACTGTACAACAACTTTAGAAAGTCAACACTGTGACCTGTCTACTGTGTTATAGTGGCTGACTGTAGAAAGTCAACACTGTGACCTGTCTACTGTGTTATAGTGGCTGACTGTAGAAAGTCAACACTGTGACCTGTCTACTGTGTTATAGTGGATGACTGTAGAAAGTCAACACTGTGACCTGTCTACTGTGTTATAGTGGCTGACTGTAGAAAGTCAACACTGTGACCTGTCTACTGCGTGTCAGTAATGACATGAGTATGGAGGTTCAAGGATAGCTCATCAAAGTTGATGGTCATTGCTGATCTAAGACTGTGTGAGAGTAAGACCACACACACACACACACACACACTTCACCCACCCATGTGATCCTCCTGACAGTGTCTGATGAGACGCACCGTGTCGGCTATCATGTGCTGCAAGAGGAGATGGACACCATACACATAAATACACATCCATCACATATTTTAGATGACCTGGTTTCTGCGTTATAGACTGTCTACAGTTGAAGAAACACTGGGTGCACTGACATGTTCAACCCCTTCCGTCATACTGAAGCGACTTACCAGCTTTTCAAAATTCACCAGGTTATCGAGAAACGTTTTGTTGCCCTCGTGAATGAAAGTGATATCTAAGAGAAAGGGAACAATGTAGCAGAGTTCAAATATGGAGTGCTAGTTCGTCGATCCTGATTTAAGTTCAGCTCACAATATTTCTGTCTGCATTACAGACCACTGCAGGGTTCAGGAGGCAGTGATGACAGTAACATTACAGACCACTGCAGGGTTCAGGAGGCAGTGATGACAGTAACATTACAGACCACTGCAGGGTTCAGGAGGCAGTGATGACAGTAACATTACAGACCACTGCAGGGTTCAGGAGGCAGTGATGACAGTAACATTGCAGACCACTGCAGGGTTCAGGAGGCAGTGATGACAGTAACATTACAGACCACTGCAGGGTTCAGGAGGCAGTGATGACAGTAAGATTACAGACCACTGCAGGGTTCAGGAGGCAGTGATGACAGTAAGATTACAGACCACTGCAGGGTTCAGGAGGCAGTGATGACAGTAATATTACAGACCACTGCAGGGTTCAGGAGGCAGTGATGACAGTAACATTACAGACCACTGCAGGGTTCAGGAGGCAGTGGTGACAGTAACATTACAGACCACTGCAGGGTTCAGGAGGCAGTGATGACAGTAAGATTACAGACCACTGCAGGGTTCAGGAGGCAGTGATGACAGTAACATTACAGACCACTGCAGGGTTCAGGAGGCAGTGATGACAGTAACATTACAGACCACTGCAGGGTTCAGGAGGCAGTGATGACAGTAACATTACAGACCACTGCAGGGTTCAGGAGGCAGTGATGACAGTAACATTACAGACCACTGCAGGGTTCAGGAGGCAGTGATGACAGTAACATTACAGACCACTGCAGGGTTCAGGAGGCAGTGATGACAGTAACATTGCAGACCACTGCAGGGTTCAGGAGGCAGTGATGACAGTAACATTACAGACCACTGCAGGGTTCAGGAGGCAGTGATGACAGTAACATTACAGACCACTGCAGGGTTCAGGAGGCAGTGATGACAGTAACATTACAGACCACTGCAGGGTTCAGGAGGCAGTGATGACAGTAAGATTACAGACCACTGCAGGGTTCAGGAGGCAGTGATGACAGTAAGATTACAGACCACTGCAGGGTTCAGGAGGCAGTGATGACAGTAATATTACAGACCACTGCAGGGTTCAGGAGGCAGTGATGACAGTAACATTACAGACCACTGCAGGGTTAAGGAGGCAGTGGTGACAGTAACATTACAGACCACTGCAGGGTTCAGGAGGCAGTGATGACAGTAAGATTACAGACCATTGCAGGGTTCAGGAGGCAGTGATGACAGTAACATTACAGACCACTGCAGGGTTCAGGAGGCAGTGATGACAGTAACATTACAGACCATTGCAGGGTTCAGGAGGCAGTGGTGACAGTAACATTACAGACCACTGCAGGGTTCAGGAGGCAGTGATGACAGTAAGATTACAGACCACTGCAGGGTTCAGGAGGCAGTGATGACAGTAAGATTACAGACCACTGCAGGGTTCAGGAGGCAGTGATGACAGTAACATTACAGACCACTGCAGGGTTCAGGAGGCAGTGATGACAGTAACATGCAGTGTTTTCTGAGTCTAGGCACCTTTCAGTAGCAGAGGAAGGAAAGGGATCTTGGGCGTCTTGGTCTTCTTGAAAGCGTCCCTGTAGGCTTTGTGGTTGAGAGAGGGGTCCTGTGAAGACATGTTGAGACAGATGTGATGTGTGACGCTTGTCTTTGGGGAGAAACGTGGTCTGTTGCGTCCCAAATGCCAACATCTTCCCTATATAGTGAATACTTATGACCAGGGCCCATAGGGATCAGGTCAAAAGGAGTGCACTATGTAAGGCATATGGTGCCTTTTGGGACTCGAACATGTGCACTACAGAAGCCCTCACAACCCCTTAACATCTGTTACTATGTCCCAAGATGACCAGAACTAGTGATAATTAATAAAGCCTCCTGCTTTTATTAACTCAACAGTGAAAACATGTAGCCTATTTAATGACCAGATGACCCAATATGTTCCTAGTACTAAACGTACAACACATAATTCCATGTATAGTCCCATTCATTATTACAGGATCTCTACACAATAAAACATAATGAACTTACTGTCAACATCTCCAGTTCCAAAAACAGTTTTTTGAATTTTCCTGGAACTTTCTGATGGAAAGAAAAACAGGTTTAGTTGCCACAACATTTACTGGGTCGACTCAGACCTCCTCCTTGTCCTGTGAAACAGTGTGCACACCCTCCTCATACAATATTATTACCACCAGAAATAACAATCCCTGTAGCGACCCTGTGTTTATAACCGTGGATATCCACTTTTTCGACCACCAAGGACGAGCTCACTCTCCCTGCTTGTCTCATTACACTACAATCAGAGCTGGCAGCAGACAATGATCAGCTAAGGGGAAATCAGATTTCTAACAGTTTGATGCTATATTTATAATTGTATAAAATATTTGCAATGAATTTTCCACCAGTGGAGGCTGCTGAGGGGAGGACGGCTCATAACAATAGCCAGGAACGGAGAACATGGAATGTTGTCAAACACATGGAAATCATGCATTTGATACCATCCCACTAATTCTGCTCCAGCCATTACCATAAGCCCGTCCTCCACAATTAAGGTGCCACCAACCTCCTGTGTTTTCCACCAACAGGTTTCTGTGCCAATGCACCACACACAACCAATATGAAATGCATAAATGCATACTGCTTACTGACTGAGCGTTTATCATCATGGATTGTGTTTTCAACTCCACAATCAAGTAGAGAATGTCTATCTGACAGAGAATACATCCCCGCTACCTTGTAGACTTACTCAGTATCGAAGGCTTGGCCTCGCAATCTACGAATGTCATTCAACTTTATGCTGTTTTGTAACAGATGTCTCTTTCCATTGATGAATGGCCGTTGCACAGTTAAGATGCTGGAACTACACTGAGTGTACAAAACAATAGGAACTGCCCTTCCCATGATATAGACTGACCAGGTGAATCCAGGTGAAAGCTATGATCCCTTATTGATGTCACTTGTTAAATCCACTTCAATCAGAGTAGATGAAGGGGAGGAGACAGGTTAAAGAAGGAGTTTTAAGCCATGAGACAATTGAGACATGGATTGTGTATGTGTTCCATTCAGAGGGTCAATGGGCAAGACAAAATATATTTAAGTGCCTTTGAATAGGGTATGGTAGTAGGTGCCAGGCGCACCAGTTTGTGTGTCAAGAACTGCAATGCTTCTGGGTTTTCACAATCAACGGTTTCCTGTGGGTATCAAGAATGGTCTACCATCCAAAGGACATCCAGCCAACTTGACACAACTGCGGGAAGCATTGGAGTCAACATGGGTCAGCATCCCTGTCGAACGCTTTGGACACCTTGTAGAGTCCATGCCCCTACGAATTGAGTCTGTTCTGAGGGCAAACTTGGGTGCAACCCAATACTAGGAAGGTGTTCCTAATGTTTTGTACACTGGGTGTATAGTGGAGTGGATGGATGTGAGCAGGTAGCCTACAGGAGACTTTTGAAGTAGCGTTTTCAGACTGAAACATTGCGACTAGATTTAGGCGTTAGCTTCTAGGTCTAGAAATAGATGGGAAAGGAGGCCGAACGCGTGTTCAGTTTCCCTGAATAACTGGGCCTGCTGGGAGCACAGGCCTACGTGAAGAAGACTTAGGAGAATGACGATCAGCATCAGAAGTAAAAATCCAGCCAGACTGGCCTGCTACTGTGCCTTTTCTAGAATCTGTCCAGAGTAGACCCATAACTGATCCATGGAATGAAACATTCAAATAACACAGCTTTTGAGCCATTATTCAAATGGCATTTTCAGTTTACAGCCTAGAGTAGAACTGTACTCAATTGAATACAGTGATGCAACTTTTCATTGTATTATGGTGTAGTAGGGTCCAGTAATCTAGGTAGGATAACTGTATTGTCCCTTAACAAGATCAATAGGGGAGCTTTTTGAGCTGCATCTTTCATGTCTTCACTGTTCTTTCATGAAGTAATGATGCCTCTCAGCTACTCTTCTATCGAGTGGATTTATATTGAACATGATTCATCTACTACTATAGTCACTATGAATAGAGGGCAGGTTAGACAGCTGAGTGGTAGACTATATATGATTCATCTACTACTATAGTCACTATGAATAGAGGGCAGGTTAGACAGCTGAGTGGTAGACTATATATGATTCATCTACTACTGTAGTCACTATGAATAGAGGGCAGGTTAGACAGCTGAGTGGTAGACTATATATGATTCATCTACTACTATAGTCACTATGAATAGAGGGCAGGTTAGACAGCTGAGTGGTAGACTATATATGATTCATCTACTACTATAGTCACTATGAATAGAGGGCAGGTTAGACAGCTGAGTGGTAGACTATATATGATTCATCTACTACTGTAGTCACTATGAATAGAGGGCAGGTTAGACAGCTGAGTGGTAGACTATATATGATTCATCTACTACTATAGTCACTATGAATAGAGGGCAGGTTAGACAGCTGAGTGGTAGACTATATATGATTCATCTACTACTGTAGTCACTATGAATAGAGGGCAGGTTAGACAGCTGAGTGGTAGACTATATATGATTCATCTACTACTATAGTCACTATGAATAGAGGGCAGGTTAGACAGCTGAGTGGTAGACTATATATGATTCATCTACTACTATAGTCACTATGAATAGAGGGCAGGTTAGACAGCTGAGTGGTAGACTATATATGATTCATCTACTACTATAGTCACTATGAATAGAGGGCAGGTTAGACAGTTGACTGTTAGACGACATTGACCTATGGTTTAGTAAGAGTGTAGAAAGGCATAGTGCATAAGGGAAGTACCAAAACACCTTGATATAGGAGAGGTGCATGCAAGCAGATGAGGAAACATGGCTATATGGAAGACATTATATAGTAAAACCTACAAAATGGTGAATGTAAATCAGGGAAAAAACTCACTACTCTCCTCTGTGGCCAATAAAAACACCCTACCCTCCTCTGTGGCCAATGAAAACACCCTACCCTCCTCTGTGGCCAATGAAAACACCCTACCCTCCTCTGTGGCCAATGAAAACACTCTACCCTCCCCTCTGCCCAATAAAAACACACTACCCTCCCCTCTGCCCAATAAAAACACACTACCCTCCCCTCTGTCCAATAAAAACACACTACCCTCCCCTGTGCCCAATAAAAACACCCTACCCTCCCCTCTGCCCAATAAAAACACACTCCCCTCCCCTCTGCCCAATAAAAACACACTACCCTCCCCTCTGCCCAATAAAAACACACTACCCTCCCCTCTGCCCAATAAAAACACACTACCCTCCCCTCTGCCCAATAAAAACACACTACCCTCCCCTCTGCCCAATAAAAACACACTACCCTCCCCTCTGCCCAATAAAAACACACTACCCTCCCCTCTGCCCAATAAAAACACACTACCCTCCCCTCTGCCCAATAAAAACACACTACCCTCCCCTCTGCCCAATAAAAACACACTACCCTCCCCTCTGCCCAATAAAAACACACTACCCTCCCCTCTGTCCAATAAAAACACACAACCCTCCTCTGTGCCCAATAAAAACACCCTACCCTCCCCTCTGCCCAATAAAAACACACTACCCTCCCCTCTGCCCTATAAAAACACACTACCCTCCCCTCTGCCCAATAAAAACACACTACCCTCCCCTCTGCCCAATAAAAACACACAACCCTCCTTTGTGCCCAATAAAAACACACTACCCTCCCCTCTGCCCAATAAAAACACACTACTCTCCTCTGTGCCCAATAAAAACACACTACCCTCCCCTCTGCCCAATAAAAACACACTACCCTCCCCTCTGCCCAATAAAAACACACTACCCTCCCCTCTGCCCAATAAAAACACACTACCCTCCTCTGTGCCCAATAAAAACACACTACCCTCCCCTCTGCCCAATAAAAACACACTACCCTCCCCTCTGCCCAATAAAAACACACTACCCTCCTTTGTGCCCAATAAAAACACACTACCCTCCCCTCTGTCCAATAAAAACACACAACCCTCCCCTCTGCCCAATAAAAACACACTACCCTCCCCTCTGCCCAATAAAAACACACTACCCTCCCCTCTGCCCAATAAAAACACACTACCCTCCCCTCTGCCCAATAAAAACACACTACCCTCCCCTGTGCCAAAGAAATCTCAAATAAAATAATCCTCAAAGCAACAACAAAAAGTTTGACAACTCTCTCCTATTTTGATCTAAACAGTACATTTCAAACTGTCCCTTGGCAAAAGACAATCAAGACCAGTTTATCTGAAAAGCTTAAAAGACATCATAGTCACACATACAGAAGCAGACAAACACTGACCTCCCAGGTCTGACTGAGGCGGCTAACTGCTGCGGTGTTCAGACCCATAACGATGGCAAAGAAAGAGTTGAGGTTCCTCTGGGCTTTACAGCTGAGGAAATAAAGAGTGACACACTGTTAACACCAGCTTCATACAGTGATGATACAGAAATACAAACTGTAATTCCTCACTAAACCACAGGAGGGGGCATCCTTTCCATGCAGACCTCACTATAATAGAGTGTTATGCAGAGTTCTGTCGTTGAAGTATTGGGCCCTTAGTGAAATGGACCAATCATACTGCTCTACTTCTGTAGAAGAAGACATTACATTTTGAGGATGTAACAACTCTGCTCTAAATGCTGGAGCCCACTATGTTGTGTCAGAGAAGAGAAGAGAAGAGAAGAGAGCTCACTGGGCAGCGATTTTGATGAACTTCTTGATGAGCTGGACTCTGTTGCAGAGCGTAGGACACATCAGGACTTCTGTCATCACCCACAGCTGTACCTCATTGCAGCGCTGCAGCAGCAGCTCCAGCGCCACCGTGTGGCCGCTGCTGGCATGACGGCTGAACGTGAAGTACACCAGCTCTTGCTGTAGTGGAGAGAGACAGGACAGGACACGGGTGAGCTTGTAGAAAGCTTTGAATCACTAATATCTTTAACTGTATCCTAAATGGCACCCTATTCCCTTTATAGCGCACTACTTTTGACCAGAGCTCTATGGGCCCTGGTAAAAAGGTGCACTATAGTGAATCGGGTGCCAACTGGGACGCATGCATAGTGTCGGTGATGGACTAAAGATGATGTCACGGACCTCATGTATTGAGTTGAAGACACTCCAGTCAAAGTTTGTAAGGGTGACAGCCACGTCCCATGTGTTCATACTCAGCATGCGAGCTGACCTCTGTTGTAGCTCTGCGTTGTCTGTGAACGGGCTCTGAGAGGAGAAAGGAATATGTTATGTTCTGTTGGGGCATGTAAGAACATGTTATTTTCTGATGTGATATGACCCTGTGGGATATAGGCTGGAAGCTGATGCAGTAGGAATCAGGAATATAATGTGATAAACCAAATGCAGAAGTAGCTTGATAGGAGGCCTGAGGACTGTCATCTCTGCTCGATTCATTCACATTGTAGCCTGCTGAGGAACTGCATTGAAGTGGACTCATTGTGATTCCTACCATGACTTCACTCAGGTCCTTTCTGCACACGTGCAGCCTCCCCACTGCTGTCAGCGAATCAGAGTAGAGCCTGTCCTGAGGCTTCAGGAGGAGTTTCTCTGGAGAGAGGAAGCATCACACACAGCACAGCCATTATAAATATGTCAGCCAGCGTGACACCTGCTATCTGGGGTAGATAAGCGTCCCAGTGGAGGGTTGGTTCTGTTCTACATGAGTCAGTTAGTCTAGGGTTGGTTCTGTTCTACTGTAGTCAGTCAGTGTAGGGTTGGTTCTGTTCTACAGTAGTCAGTCAGTGTAGGGTTGGTTCTGTTCTACTGTAGTTAGTCAGTGTAGGGTTGGTTCTGTTCTACAGTAGTCAGTCAGTGTAGGGTTGGTTCTGTTCTACAGGAGTCAGTGAGTGTAGGGCTGGTTCTGTTCTACAGTAGTAGAACAGAACCAGTAGATTTCATATGATTTCGAAAAGCAGGCGGTCAGACAGACAGACCATTGAAACTCTGGTGAATCCACATGTGTTAAGTTGTGGTTAGTTACCTCCACGGTAGGTGTGTTGTGTTGTATTAGGTATGGTTAGCTTAGGGTTAGATTAGATATCTCCAGGGTAGGTGACAGTCAGCAGGACCAGCTCCCCCAGTGTGTTGTGTATGGTTAGGTTAGGGTTAGATTAGATTAGATACCTCCAGGGTACGTGACAACCAGCAGGACAATTACCTCCAGTGTGTTGTGTATGGTTAGGTTAGGGTTAGATTAGATCCCTCCATGGTAGGTGACAACCAGCAGGGCCAGCTCCCCCAGTGTGTTGTGTATGGTTAGGTTAGGGTTAGATTAGATACCTCCACAGTAGGTGACAGCCAGCAGAACCAGCTCCTCCAGTGTGTTGTGTATGGTTAGGTTAGGGTTAGATTAGATCCCTCCAGGGTAGGTGACAGCCAGCAGAACCAGCTCCCCCAGTGTGTTGTGTATGATTAGGTTAGGGTTAGATTAGATTAGATCCCTCCAGGGTAGGTGACAGTCAGCAGGACCATTTCCTCCAGTGTGTTGTGTATGGTTAGGTTAGGGTTAGATTAGATCCCTCCAGGGTAGGTGACAGTCAGCAGGACCAGCTCCCCCAGTGTGTTGTGTTGTATTAGGTATGGTTAGCTTAGGGTTAGATTAGACACCTCCAGGGTAGGTGACAGTCAGCAGGACCAGCTCCCCCAGTGTGTTGTGTATGGTTAGGTTAGGGTTAGACTAGATCCCTCCAGGGTAGGTGACAGTCAGCAGGACCAGCTCCCCCAGTGTGTTGTGTATGGTTAGGTATGGTTAGCTTAGGGTTAGATTAGACACCTCCAGGGTAGGTGTATGGTTAGGTTAGGGTTAGACTAGATTAGATACCTCCATGGTAGGTGACAGTCAGCAGGACCAGCTCCCCCAGTGTGTTGTGTATGGTTGGGTTAGGGTTAGATTAGATTAGATACCTCCAGGGTAGGTGACAGCCAGCAGGACCAGCTCCTCCAGGGGGACATCCAGTCTCTCAGCCACCTCCTGCAGCAGCCCCTGGGCCACAACACTGGCCAGGCTCCTCACACTCAGATATGAGTCCATGCTCACGTACACATGACACAACACTGAGGAGGGAGAGGAAGGAAGGAACCAGAGACAGAGAGAAAGAGAACACTGTTTATCCATAGAAGTAGAATGAATAGAATGGAGTTGGAACTACTGACCATAGCAATTTGAATGGTCAACTCATGGGTGTTCTCAAATGGCTAACCTGATACATAGAGTGGTACATGAGGTGATGTGTGTGAAGAGGCTGGACAGACTGAGACTTTTCTGAACAATGAAATTCCCAATGCTTTCATGTTCAATGATGTCATAATTCACATGCATCACCTCATGTACTGACATCATTGAACATGAAAGCATTGGGAATATCATTGTTCAGAAAAGTCTCATTCTGCCCAGCCTCAAGGATTCCCATTGTTACTCTGTCTCCTCACAGTGCTTGCTACCTTAAAAAGAATGGCTCTGAGATGCTCTATACAGAACGTCATCAGCCGACACAAACTGTGGAAACAATGCATGCTGGGAGGAATGTAGGAAGAAGAAATACAAAGACAGGGGCTGCATCCCAAATGGCCATAGAGCCCTGCTCAAAAGTGGTGCACTATATGGGGAATAGGGTGCCATTTGGGAAGCAGACAGATTTGAGGATCGACTCACCTTCCCTGGTCTCCCTTTGTGTTCCTCTGGTCGGGAGCACGTTCTCTTTCAGGCTCAGCTGATGGGAAAGAGCTTTGCTCTAAATGCAGGGACATACAGAGAATTCAGAACACATTCATACTGTGTGAGAAAACATTCTAACTCTTTTGGACTCTTGTGGTTTCTACAGGAAACAAGAGGACAATAGTATTTAATGACCCAAACTGTTGTAAACAGGCTTTAAGGAAACCTGGCTATTCAAATGTAAACACAGCAGGGATCCTCAACTAGATTCAGCCACGAGCCCATTTTTTTATTGACGGGATGATCATTTGTAGACTGCAAATTGACCGCAAGAAGCCCCAAACAGATATAATATTTTACTAAAACATCATTTCAAACCTGGTTTTCATTTGTATTCAATCACATGAATGTATTTATCTCTATTATGCATGGAAGCACTTTCTAACAGGTTTACAAAATGAAAAACCAGCTGATTTGCTGGAGTTTTAAGTCAGAAAACTTGGGGGCCAAATAAAATGGCCTGTGGGCCACCAGCTGGGAAACCCTGTCCAACAATGATGGGCTCGTGGTAATGGCTGGAGTGGAATAAGTGGAATGGTATCAAGTACAGTGTTAATCTGCTAAATTGTCACGCCCTGGTCGAAGTATTTTGTGTTTATTTTCATTTATTTGGTCAGGCCAGGGTGTGGCATGGGTTTTTGTATGTGGTGTGTTGGGTTTGTAGCTTAGTGGGGTGTTCTAGGGAGGTCTATGGCTGTCTGAAGTTGTTCTCAATCAGAGGCAGGTGTTTATCGTTGTCTCTGATTGGGAACCATATTTAGGCAGCCATATTCTTTGGGTGTTTCGTGGGTGATTGTCCTTAGTGTCCTGATGTCCTTGTTCTGTGTTAGTTTACACAAGTATAGGCTGTTTCGGTTTTCGTTACGTTTATTGTTTGTGTTTAGTGTGTTCGTCATTAAACATGAATCGTAATCTACACGCCGCATTTTGGTCCGACTCTCCTTCACACCTAGAAAACCGTTACATAAATTGTAATTATTTCACTAATATGGCCTATTTATTGCCTTACCTCCTCACGCCATTTGCACACACTGTATATAGACTTGTTTTTTTCTATTGTGTTATTGACTGTACGCTTGTTTATTCCATGTGTAACTCTGTTGTTTGTGTCGCACAGTTTTCTTTATCTTGGCCAGGTCGCAGTTGTAAATGAGAACTTGTTCTCAACTAGCCTACCTAGTTAAATAAAGGTGTTCTCAACTAGCCTACCTGGTTAAATAAAGGTGAAATAAAATTAAAAATAAAAACATCCAACACATGGTTTCCATGGTTTCCATGTGTTTGATGCTATTCCATTCACTGTCCTCCCCTCAGCAGCCTCCTGTGAGTCATATAATAGCTCCATTACCTCTCATGCAGTTTGGCCTCTTACCTTTCTGTAGGGTGAATACTCATCTCATGTAGTTTGGCCTCTTACCTTTCTGTGGGGTGAATACTCCTCCGCTGTACTGGAGAGAGAAACAAAATCAAACAATTAGACCATGAGACATGAACCATTTCAATCAACTAGTAACCTGGTAGTACTGTGATTTTACATCAATCAACTAGATTAGTCAAGGTTAGGTGACATGAGTCATGGTCCTGATTAAAGGTGCAATATGTAGAAATCGGTCCACCATTTCCTGGTTGCTAACATTCAAAGAGTTTCCCTAATTTCAGTCTATGTGACAAAACAAGTGATGTGTAGAGAATCATTGTACCATCTAAACCGCTGTGGAATATATTTCAACAACCAAAAATATAGTATTTTCAGCTGTTTGAAGCTGGTGTACAAAACC
Organism: Oncorhynchus mykiss; assembly: GCF_057628025.1. Classification (NCBI taxonomy): domain Eukaryota; kingdom Metazoa; phylum Chordata; class Actinopteri; order Salmoniformes; family Salmonidae; genus Oncorhynchus; species Oncorhynchus mykiss. Next base: position 13,755,012 of record NC_143024.1, read on the forward strand.
CAAAGGAAGACGCGGAAACTAATCTCATGAACGGGAAGCATAGAAATGATTTACCACCCCTTAGACTTGCTTCCAATTATAATAACAGATCTATAACTCACATTTCTATGTGAATTTGGTTGGGAGGGAGTAGGTGAGGAGAAGGAAGGGAGGAGGGAGGAGGGTTGACATGGGATGTGTTCCACTCGATGGACACCATGTTCTATATTCTGGGTGTTCTTGGATGTGTGCGTTTGTCAACAAGGAAGGAATCCTCAACGCTATTGGCAATAAGAGAACCAACAGTAGAAATGGAACAACAGGCCTCTCTGTCACAACTTGTGCTTTCCCAGATATTCTTCCTATGTGTCTCTGAGTTCCTCACCCTCTGTCTCAAGGGTCTGAGACCCCAACAGCACAACAACACATACCCCAACGGGACAACGACACAGCCCCAAACAGGACAACAACACAGCCCAAAACAGGGACAACAACACAGCCCCAAGCAGGGACAACAACACAGCCCCAAGCAGGGACAACAACACAGCCCCAAGCAGGGACAACAACACAGCCCCAAACAGGGACAACAACACAGCTCCAAACAGGACAACAACACAGCTCCAAACAGGACAACAACACAGCCCAAAACAGGGACAACAACACAGCTCCAAACAGGGACAACAACACAGCTCCAAACAGGACAACAACACAGCCCAAAACAGGGACAACAACACAGCCCCAAGCAGGGACAACAACACAGCTCCAAACAGCACAACAACACAGCCCCAAACAGCACAACCAAACAGCCCCAGACAACACAATAACACAGCCCCAAATTGGACAACAACATAGCCCCAAACGGGACAACAACACAGCCCCAAACAGGACAACAACACAGCCCCAAACAGGAAAACAACACAGCCCCAAACAGGAAAACAACACAGCGCCAAACAGCACAACAACACAGCCCCAAACAGTACAACAACACAGCCCCAAACAGTACAACAACACAGCCCCAAACAACACAATAACACAGCCCCAAACAGCACAACAACACAGCCCCAAACAGTACAACGACGCAGCCCCAAACAGGGACAACAACACAGCCCCAAACAGGGACAACAACACATCCCCAAACAGGGACAACAACACAGCCCCAAACAGCACAACAACACAGCCCCAAATTGGACAACAACACATCCCCAAACATGACAACAACACAGCCCCAAACAGGATAACAACAAAGCCCCAAACAGGATAACAACACAGCCCCAAACAGCACAACAACACAGCCCCAAACAGGATAACAACACAGCCCCAAACAGCACAACAACACAGCCCCAAACAGGATAACAACACAGCCCCAAACAGGATAACAACACAGCCCCAAACAGCACAACAACACAGCCCCAAACAGGATAACAACACAGCCCCAAACAGCACAACAACACAGCCCCAAACAGGATAACAACACAGCCCCAAACAGGATAACAACAAAGCCCCAAACAGGATAACAACACAGCCCCAAACAGCACAACAACACAGCCCCAAACAGCACAACACAGCCCCAAACAGTACAACAACATAGCCCGAAACAGTACAATAACGCAACCCTAAACAGGACAACAACGCAGCCCCAAACAGTACAACAACGCAGCCCCAAACAGTACAACACACTCCCCAAACAGCACAACAACATAGCCCCAAACAGGGACAACAACACAACCCCTTTACAGGCCAATAGGGAGTAGGGTGATAGGCCTATAGGGCTTTGGTCAGAATTAGTGCACTATACAGGGGAAATGGTGCCATTTGATATGCACACAAAGTCACATTTCCTGTTTATCAGCTACATGTTTGGAATACACACTTAGGAGAAATAATCCACGCATACATTACACATAAATACACTATATTTACAACAGTATGTGGACACCCCTTCAAATTAGTGCATTCAGCTATTTCAGCCACACCTGTTGCTGACAAGTGTATAAAATTGAGCACACAGCCATTTCAATAGACAAACATTGGCAGTAGAAATACCTTACTGAAGAGCTCAACATGGGGCCGTCATAGGATGCCACCATTCTAACAAGTCAGTTAGTTAAAATGTATGCCCAGCTAGAGCTGCCCTGGTCAACTGCTGTTGACTTGCTTGCAATAACTTGCTGTTATTGTGAAGTGGAAACATCTAGGAGCAACAATGGCTCAGCCGCGAAGTGGTAGGCCACACAACCTCACAGAACGCGTAGCTGTCACGCCCTGACCTTAGAGAGCCTTTTTATGTCTCTATTTGGTTTGGTCAGGGTGTGATTTGGGTGGGCATTCTATGTTCTGTTTTCTATGTTTTTGTATTTATGTTTTGGCCGGGTATGGTTCTCAATCAGGGACAGCTGTCTATCGTTGTCTCTGATTGGGAATCATACTTAGGCAGCCTTTTTCCCTTCTGTCATTGTGGGAAGTTTACTTTTGTTAGTGGCACTATAGCCCTGTAAGCTTCACGGTTGTGTCTTCGTTTGTTGGCGACATTTTAAATGAAAGGAAAATGAACGCTCACCACGCTGCACTTTGGTCCACTTCTTTCGATGGCAGTGACAGTCGCTCTTAAAAATTGTCTGTCCTCGAATGCAACACTCACCACTGAGTTCCGAACTGCCTCTGGAAGCAATGGCAGCACAAGAGCTGGTCGTCGGGAGCTTCATGAAATGGGTTATCATGGCCAAGCAGCTGCACACAAGCCTAACATCACCATGTGTAATGCCAAGCATCGGCTGGAGTGTTGAAAAGCTTGCCGCCATTGGACTCTGGAGAAGTGGAAACACGTTCTCTGGAGCGATGAATCAAGCTTTACCATCTGGCAGTCCGACAGACTAATCTGGATTTGGCGGATTCCAGGAGAACGCTACCTGCCCCAATGCATAGTGTCAACTGTAAAGTTTGGTGGAGGACGAATAATGGTCTGGGGCTGTTTTGCATGGTTCAGGCTAGGCCACTTAGTTCCAATGAAGGATAATCTTAACGCTACATTATAGAATGACATTCTAGACGATACTGTGCTTCCAACTTTGTGGCAACGATTTGGGGAAGGCCCTTTCCTGTTTCAACATGATAATGCCCCAATGCACGAAGCGAGGTCCAAACAGAAATGGTTTGTCGAGATCGGTGTGGAAGAACTTGACTGGCCTGCACAGAGCCCTGACTTCAACCCATCGAACACCTTTCAGAAGAATTGGAACGCCGACTGTGAGCCAGGCCTAATCGCTCAGCATCAGTGCCCGACCTCACTAATGATTGTGTGGCTGAATGGAAGCAAGTCCCCGCAGCTATGTTCCGACATCTAGTGGAAAGCATGGAGGCTTTTATAGCAGCAAAAGGGGGGGGGGCAACTCCATTTTAATGCCCATGATTCTGTAATGAGATGTTCGACGAGCAGGTGTCCACATACTTTTGGTCATATAGTGTAACTAATTAATCTTCAATTTCTATGGCCACTCACTGTCTGCGATGCAGCCGCAGGAGTTTCTGCAGGTCCTTCTGCTCCTTCTCTAGAGTTGGATACTCATACAGGTCATCCAGGAGGAAACGATACAATGTCTGAAACACAAAGACATCTAATGTCTGTTTTTACCCTCCCGTATCATCATGATATAACTTATTTTAGGGTCATCTCACTGTCCCATATCCTTAGCCTGGCCCCACATTTGTCTTGCCAACTCCTTATAAATGACTAGAGTTTGAAAGAAAGCACAACAGATCTGGAAACAGGCTATGATATCCCTTCTTCTTCTCCTCCCTCGCTCCAGCATACCTTCATGAAGAGTTTAACATGCTCGTCTTCTCGTAGGAAGTCCCTGTACAGTGTTGTCCACTGTGTCACCAGGTGCAGGACCTGACGTTTCCTGTCCAGAACCTCCTTCCCTTCCTCTTTCCCCCGGTGGTGTCTCTTAGAACAATAGGTGGGCTTCGTGAGTTAAGGCATCAGCACAGCAGGAGAGAGGACTCTCAGTAAGTAGGCTTTGTGTGTATTGACATTAGCTTGGCCAACAGGATCAACACCACTATTTTTAATTTTTCCAAGTTGGAGGTGTATGTGTGTAGTGGGTTTAAGGGTGAGGGGTGTGTGTGTGTGTGTGTGTGTGTGTGTGTGTGTGTGTGTGTGTGGTACAGTCAGTAACTTTAGAGTTGGGTGGTGTACTGTAGTCTAGAGGTAAGGTACTGTAGTTTGGAGGTAAGGTACTGTAGTCTAGAGGTAAGGTACTGTAGTTTAGAGGTAAGGTACTGTAGTCTAGAGGTAAGGTACTGTAGTCCAGAGGTAAGGTACTGTAGTCTAGAGGTAAGAGGCTGTGTACTGTAGTCTGGAGGTAAGGTACTGTAGTCTAGAGGTAAGGGTGGTGTACTGTAGTCTGGAGGTAAGGTACTGTAGTCTGGAGGTAAGGTACTGTAGTCTAGAGGTAAGGGTTGTGTACTGTAATTTAGAGGTAAGGTTCTGTAGTCTGGAGGTAAGGTACTGTAGTCTAGAGGTAAGGGTGGTGTACTGTAGTCTAGATGTAAGGTACTGTAGTTTAGAGGTAAGGTTCTGTAGTCTAGAGGTAAGGTACTGTAGTCTAGAGGTAAGGTTCTGTAGTTTAGAGGTAAGGGTTGTGTACTGTAGTCTAGAGGTTAGGGTGGTGTACTATATTCTACAGGTGACCACTACAGCCTGAAGTAAAAGGATATTGTCCCAGGAGAGCCTGACACAGATCACTGGTTGACATGAACACCAGGTATGTCAGCAGGAAGTCATCCAGGAGAGGCTCTGTAAAACAGGAAACACATAATTTACAACAGCATCCAATAGAACTGGCTAAAACTCAGTGGTGGAAAAAGTACTCAATAGTAATACTGTAGTAAAAGTAAAGATAACTTCATAGAAAATGACTCAAGTAAAAGTGAAAGTCACCCAGTAAAATATTAATTGTGTAAAAGTATATAATATAATATAAAAATATTTGGTTTTAAATATACTTAAGTATCAAAAGTAAAAGTAAAAGTATAAATAATTTCAAATTCATAATATTAAGCAAAACAGACAGAAAAATGTCTTGTTTTTTTTATTGTACTGCCGGATAGACAGGGGCACACTCCAACACTTCAACACTCCAACACTCCAACACTCCAACACTCCAACACTCCAACACTTCAACACTCCAACACTCCAACACTCCAACACTCCAACACTTCAACACTCCAACACTCCAACACTTCAACACTTCAACACTCCAACACTCCAACACTCCAACACTCCAACACTCCAACACTTCAACACTTCAACACTCCAACACTCCAACACTCCAACACTCCAGCACTGCAACACTCCAACACTCCAACACTCCAACACTCCAACACTTCAACACTCCAACACTCCAACACTTCAACACTCCAACACTCCAACACTTCAACACTCCAACACTCCAACACTTCAACACTTCAACACTCCAACACTCCAACACTCCAACACTTCAACACTCCAACACTCCAACACTTCAACACTCCAACACTCCAACACTTCAACACTTCAACACTCCAACACTCCAACACTCCAACACTTCAACACTCCAACACTTCAACACTTCAACACTTCAACACTCCAACACTTCAACACTCCAACACTTCAACACTTCAACACTCCAACGCTCCAACGCTCCAACGCTCCAACACTTCAACACTTCAACACTCCAACACGTCAACACTCCAACACTTCAACACTCCAACACTCCAACACTCCAACACTCCAACACTTCAACACTCCAACACTTCAACGCTCCAACGCTCCAACACTTCAACACTTCAACACTCCAACACTTCAACACTCCAACACTCCAACACTTCAACACTTCAACACTTCAACACTTCAACACTTCAACACTCCAACACTTCAACACTTCAACACTTCAACACTTCAACACTCCAACACTCCAACACTCCAACACTCCAACACTTCAACACTCCAACACTCCAACACTTCAACACTCCAACACTCCAACACTCCAACACTTCAACACTCCAACACTTCAACACTCCAACACTCCAACACTCCAACACTTCAACACTCCAACACTCCAACACTCCAACACTCCAACACTTCAACACTTCAACACTCCAACACTTCAACACTCCAACACTCCAACACTCCAACACTCCAACACTTCAACACTCCAACACTTCAACACTCCAACACTCCAACACTCCAACACTCCAACACTCCAACACTCCAACACTTCAACACTCCAACACTTCAACACTCCAACACTCCAACACTTCAACACTCCAACACTCCAACACTTCAACACTCCAACACTCCAACACTTCAACACTCCAACACTCCAACACTCCAACACTCCAACACTCCAACACTCCAACACTTCAACACTCCAACACTCCAACACTTCAACACTCCAACACTCCAACACTCCAACACTTCAACACTTCAACACTCCAACACTCCAACACTCCAACACTCTAACACTTCAACACTCCAACACTCCAACACTCCAACACTCCAACACTCCAACACTCTAACACTTCAACACTCCAACACTCCAACACTTCAACACATAATTTACAAACAAAGCATGTGTGTTTAGTGAGTCCGCCAGATCAGAGGCAGTAGGGATGACCAAGGATATTCTCTTGATAAGTGTGTGAATTGGACCATTTTCCTGTCAAAATGTAACAAGTACTTTGTGTATCAGGGAAATGTATGGAGTAAAAAGTACATTATTTTGTTTATGAATGTAGTGTAGTAAAAGTTGCCAAAATTATAAATAGTTGTCACGCCCTGACCTTAGTATTCTTTGTTTTCTTTATTATTTTGGTTAGGTCAGGGTGTGACGAGGGTGATGTATGTGTTTTGGCCCTGTCTAGGGGTTTTGCATGTCTATGGGTGTTTACTAGTCTAGGTGTTATGTATCTCTATGGTTGTCTAGATTGGTTCTCAATTAGAGGCAGCTGTTTATCATTGTCTGTGATTGGGAACCATATTTAGGCAGCCATATTGTTTGTGTAATTTGTGGGTTATTGTCTATGTTTAGTTGACTGTACATTTATATTACAGCGTCACGTTCGGTTTGTTATTTTGTATAGTTTGTTTAGTGTCCGTCTTTATTAAAAGTAACATGTATTCATATCACGCTGCGCCTTGGTCCCCTCCATTCAACGAACGTGACAATAGTAAAGTCAATTACAGATACTTCAAAAAAACGAACTTACTAAAGTAGCACTTTAAAGTATTTTTAATAAGTACTACACCACTGCTAAAACTGATTCAAACTGATTCAAAAAAGAATTTAATTTATTCATTAATTAATGTATTAATAAATTGAATACATTTATTAAACATTTTAAATTATGAATGACCAAACCAAGATTGTATAATCATTAAAGCTACCTTCAAGTGTCAGTAGTCTACTTCAAAGATGCAGACCATACAAAAATGTGCTCATAAATTTAAAAAATGTAAAGTGAAAAGTGAATTCCACCCTCTGACATCTTTTGTAACGTGTTTCTCTAAACTCCTCCCACCGCCTGTTACGGTTGGCTCCAACGCCGTCCAGCTCTCTGCTCCACCTACAGCCTCTCTGTGTTCACACTGTGTCCAGCTCTCTGCTCCACCTACAGCCTCTCTGTGTTCACACTGTGTCCAGCTCTCTGCTCTACCTACAGCCTCTCTGTGTTCACACTGTGTCCAGCTCTCTGCTCTACCTACAGCCTCTCTGTGTTCACACTGTGTCCAGCTCTCTGCTCCACCTACAGCCTCTCTGTGTTCACACTGTGTCCAGCTCTCTGCTCCACCTACAGCTTCTCTGTGTTCACATTGTGTCCAGCTCTCTGCTCCACCTAAAGCCTCTCTGTGTTCACACTGTGTCCAGCTCTCTGCTCCACCTACAGCCTCTCTGTGTTCCCACTGTGTCCAGCTCTCTGCTCCACCTACAGCCTCTCTGTGTTCACACTGTGTCCAGCTCTCTGCTCCACCTGCAGCCTCTCTGTGTTCACACTGTGTCCAGCTCTCTGCTCCACCTACAGCCTCTCTGTGTTCACACTGTGTCCAGCTCTCTGCTCCACCTACAGCCTCTCTGTGTTCCCACTGTGTCCAGCTCTCTGCTCCACCTACAGCCTCTCTGTGTTCACACTGTGTCCAGCTCTCTGCTCCACCTACAGCCTCTCTGTGTTCACACTGTGTCCAGCTCTCTGCTCCACCTACAGCCTCTCTGTGTTCACACTGTGTCCAGCTCTCTGCTCCACCTACAGCCTCTCTGTGTTCACACTGTGTCCAGCTCTCCGCTCCACCTACAGCCTCTCTGTGTTCACACTGTGTCCAGCTCTCCGCTCCACCTACAGCCTCTCTGTGTTCCCACTGTGTCCAGCTCTCTGCTCCACCTACAGCCTCTCTGTGTTCACACTGTGTCCAGCTCTCCGCTCCACCTACAGCCTCTCTGTGTTCCCACTGTGTCCAGCTCTCTGCTCCACCTACAGCCTCTCTGTGTTCACACTGTGTCCAGCTCATTTACTACTGACCTGGAAGAACACCACAGAGGTTTTCAATCACTACATTGTCTATTGAAATGAATGTCTTCAGTGAGCAATGTGTAAAACATATTAGCAAACCTGTGGATGGACACAAAATAAGAACCAATCTGGCAACCCCAATGCATTGTGGAGAAAAAAAGTAACATTTGAATATATGAATATAATCATTGAGAAAAGCATCCCCCATGCAGAGAATTTATGAATATATATATCCCCTAAACAATGTCCCAGTGTTGTGATATAAATATGCAAAAGCACATTGGCTTAAAGAAATCATTAAGGCAAAAGGATTTTTAATTAGATAGTGACAGGTCTCACCCAGTGAAAGTAATGACTCCTAACTATCAGTGAAAGATCCTTGTGCAATGTGAAAATGACTCTAGAACACATATCAAATGGCAACCTATTCCCTAGTGTTCTACTGTTGACCAGGGCCCATCTAGGGAATGAATGAACACAGGATTGGAACACAGGTTGACAGAGAGAGAGAGGAGAGAGAGGATCTCAATGTGTGTGAGTTGATCTTTCTACTGGTCCTGACCTCCTAGTCATTACTCAGGTAATGACTCACACGCTTTCCAATGATGATTGTTGCATTTTCATTTGCTCCCTGGATACTTCAGCTATGCCCAATGACTTTCTCCTTCCCCCGTAGCCTCACGTTACTGTATACTGGGCTGTTCTCTGTCTGCTACAGGGAGTACCGGGGAAGATAAGGCAATACATTGTCAACCTGCTGCTTGACTCTCTAACTGCCGGTGCAGTCGATGCTCTAAATCAAATTATATTTCCAATGCTGTTGTGGCAATCTGATATGTGCTTAGTCTTAACCCACTGCTTTAATGTGTTCACAAGCAACATTGACGTTGCTGCGTCCTTGTGTGCAGACATCTCCAGATTACAGGACGTCATTCCTAGATATATGCTTTGATTTGATTATAAACAATGTCTCTGAACGTGATCTGATGAACAGATTGGTCAATGTGAATATACCAACCCAGCTAGAAAATCAATTCATGGTGGGGTTTTAATCATTTGTTGTGTTTCTTTGGTGAACGTGCACCATTGTGAAAATAAACTGTTCCATTTGAGAGGAATTTCAAGGGATCTCATCAGAGAACTAGTCAATGACTATTTGCTGTGTTTGTCAGTGGAATTACAGTTTTTTACAATCACTTTGGCACTAATTTCGGGACCTTGGTGTCATTTTTCACAACTCTAGACACAAAACTCACAACCAATGATCAAAACTGCAAACTCTTAACACTTTTTCCAATTGCTTGGATACAATACACATAAAGCTAAGATCATTTGTTCATTGAACTAAAATCACCTGTTCAAAATGACACAACTAAACATCAAAGTATTACCATTTCAAAATACAATTCACACATTACATCTGAGATGACTGTCTATTCACACATTACATCTGAGATGACTGTCTATTCATTTCATTACAATGATCTCACTATCAATTGATACGACTGGTCAAAATGATAAGTGACTGTTGCGTTACTCTTTATGCATAGTTTTATGGAAACTGACTAACAACATTCCATGTTTAGATCATGAAAGTTTCAGGATAACGAGATCCATTGACACCAATTACCGTGGAACATGAACCAATTGGACGACATTATCTATGGATGTAATGTTTCATCATCATTCTTTATCAGACACTGTTTCTATGGTCCCACGTACCACTTCTCCAGACCATGTTTTCAGATTTGACATTACTGTACACTCACCGGCCACTTTATTAGGTACACCTATTTAGTACTGAGTACTAGCCTGAATTAATCATGGTGTTGTACATTAAGAGATGCCATTCTGTACACCACTGTTTTAAACAGCTGTTATTTGAGCATTTGTGGCCTTTCTGTTAGCTTGAGTGAGTCTGGACATTCTCCTCTGACCTCTCTCATTAACAAGGTGTTTTTGCCCACAGAAATGCCGCTCACTGTCAACTCTAGAGAATGTAGTGCGTAAAAATCCCAGGAGGGCAGCTGTTTCTGAGATGCTGGAATCACCATGTGTGTCAAAGTTGCTTAGATTACTCATCTTGCCTGTTCTAATGTTTGGTCGAACAACATCTAATAATCTACATATTGAGTTGCAGGCAGTCACATGATTCGCTGTTCGAATATAACCTTCCTTGATGAGCTAAATCAGGTCTGTAGAGTTGATGACATGACCTATGCCATTATGTGGGATAATGTCAGGTTCCACCATGCTCAAATGGTCACCCCAACCACAATTTACCACCCTGTACTTACCCCCATACTCTCCTTTCCTTAACACGATTGAGGAATTTTTCTCCACATGGAGGTGGAAGGTATATGATAGGCGCCCTCACGAACAAGCCACCCTTCTCAAGGCCATGGATGACACATGCAATGACATCACCATGCCCTGAAGATTCTTCCCAAGATGTTTGGCTAATGAAAACATCCATTGTGATGTGGATGAGAACCTGTGGCCAAATCCACAAGACAGAGTTGATGGAAATATAGAAGTACAGTAATCCATCCTTTGTTTTGCTTTTTACAGTAATCCAGGTGAGGAACACTGCAGTGATGTTTTACAGTAAGCCAGGTGAGGAACACTGCAGTGGTGTTTTACAGTAAGCCAGGTGAGGAACACTGCAGTGATGTTTTACAGTAAGCCAGGTGAGGAACACAGCAGTAATGTTTTACAGTAAGCCAGGTGAGGAACACTGCTGTGATGTTTTACAGTAAGCCAGGTGAGGAACACTGCAGTGATGTTTTACAGTAAGCCAGGTGAGGAACACAGCAGTAATGTTTTACAGTAAGCCAGGTGAGGAACACTGCAGTGATGTGTTACAGTAAGCCAGGTGAGGAACACTGCAGTGATGTTTTACAGTAAGCCAGGTGAGGAACACTGCAGTGATGTTTTACAGTAAGCCAGGTGAGGAACACAGCAGTAATGTTTTACAGTAAGCCAGGTGAGGAACACTGCAGTGATGTTTTACAGTAAGCCAGGTGAGGAACAATGCAGTGATGTTTTACAGTAAGCCAGGTGAGAAACACTGCAGTGATGTTTTACTGTATTTTGTATATATTTTTGTAGCTAATTATTATTTTTTTGATTCAAAGAAACCTATGTTGTGATTTTATTGTATTTCATCAATACATTTCAGATTTTGTTCAATGATTCCACTGTGTCTGTAGTATTCTCTCTACTAGTCCTTTTACAGTGATGTATTTACGTGAAGTAGCATAATGAAACGTGTCACATATTTTGTACTACAATATTTAATGATTTTATGAACAGCTACACAGTGAAACTATTGGTATCTTGTGTGTGGGGGATTTAAATGAATGTTCCTATGGTATTTCATGATAAATTAGTTATTTGAACCAATGATTCTGCAAGTGCAAGGTTTCTTTAAAGATATGAATGCACAATGCAATGTTTTGAACATTGGACAGCCTGTGTTACAAGTGATGACCGTTTTGAGTTTTGTGTCTAGAGTTTTGAAAAATGACCACAAGATTCTGAAATTAGTGCCAAAGTGATTGTAAAAACTGTAATAGGTTTGTTGTTTGTTTGTAACTACATATTTAGGTCTTGAGTGTCCTGGAAACTATTATTACGTAGGAAACAGGAGAAGAAGACATTTGGAAGTCCAAAAGCTTGGGGCGGGTTGACATTCTGTGTCGTGCAAGGCCAGAACTGATCGTCCAAGTTGTGCAAGTCATTGAGAGGAAGGAGAGTGCCCGTGCCTGTGAGTGTGAGCGTGTGTGTGTGTGTCTGTGCATGCCTGTGAGCGTGTGTGTGTCTGTGTGTGTCTGTGCATGCCTGTGAGTGTGTGTGTGTGTGTGTGTGTGTGTGTGTGTGTGTGTGTGTGTGTGTGTGTGTGTGTGTGTGTGTGTGTGTGTGTGTGTGTGTGTGTGTGTGTGTGTGTGTGTGTGTGTGTCTGTGCATGCCTGTGAGTGTGTGTGTGTGTATGTGCATGCCTGTGAGCGTGTGTGTGTGTTTCCAGAATGGATGCCATGCCGCCAGGCCACAGAGCAAAGACAAGCTGTTCAAATCCTATTAGTCAGAATGTCTTCCCTCCCCAGCTCTGTGTAAGTGTGCCTCACAGCCCAGTATTGTACATTCTCCCCTTTAATTTCACACGTACTTCCCAGGGCTTTGTGTGCTGCGTTCAGCTCCACAGAACACTACTCCCACCCTCACGTCATTATGTTAATCCACAGCACAGCATACAGCTGTAGACACATCAGTCACTCAGCTCTTTATGAGGAGAAACATGCACACAGAGCTACGTTCAAGACACACACACTAAAACACTGCATACTGGTACTGGCTACTACAGTAGACAACTACCAAGACCCAGACACACATCTTGTATGATGTGCAAGAACACACACACACACGCATACACTAATGCACACACACTCACACACACAGATACTTCTTGTGCAGATGTGACTAAAATTACATTCAAATTAAATATCTTGTGTCTGTTCTTTCCAGATAACCCTGACCTGACCCCAGTCTGAGCAGTATCCATAACAAACACTACTACCCACTGAGCTGTAGGATGGGCCAGCAGTATCCATAACAAACACTACTACCCACTGAGCTGTAGGATGGGCCAGCAGTATCCATAACAAACACTACTACCCACTGAGCTGTAAGATGGGCCAGCAGTATCCATAATAAACACTAATACCCACTGAGCTGTAGGATGGGCCAGCAGTATCCATAACAAACACTACTACCCACTGAGCTGTAGGATGGGCCAGCAGTCTCCATAACAAACACTACTACCCACTGAGCTGTAGGATGGGCCAGCAGTCTCCATAACAAACACTACTACCCACTGAGCTTTAGGATGGGCCAGCAGTATCCATAATTAACACTAATACTCACTGAGCTGTAGGATGGGCCAGCAGTATCCATAATAAACACTACTACCCACTGAGCTGTAGGATGGGCCAGCTGTATCCATAATAAACACTACTACCCACTGAGCTGTAGGATGGACCAGCAGTATCCATAATAAACACACTACCCACTGATCTGTAGGATGGGCCAGCAGTCTCCATAATAAACACTAATACCCACTGAGCTGTAGGATGGGTCAGCAGTCTCCATAATAAACACTAATACCCACTGAGCTGTAGGATGGGCCAGCAGTCTCCATAATAAACACTACTACCCACTGAGCTGTAAGATGGGCCAGCTGTATCCATAATAAACACTACTACCCACTGAGCTGTAGGATGGGCCAGCTGTATCCATAATAAACACTACTACCCACTGAGCTGTAGGATGGGCCAGCAGTATCCATAATAAACACTACTACCCACTGAGCTGTAGGATGGGCCAGCTGTATCCATAATAAACACTACTACCCACTGAGCTGTAGGATGGGCCAGCAGTATCCATAATATACACTAATACCCACTGAGCTGTAAGATGGGCCAGCAGTCTCCATAATAAACACTAATACCCACTGAGCTGTAGGATGGGCCAGCTGTATCCATAATAAACACTAATACCCACTGAGCTGTAGGATGGGCCAGCTGTATCCATAATAAACACTAATACCCACTGAGCTGTAGGATGGGCCAGCAGTATCCATAATAAACACTACTACCCACTGAGCTGTAGGATGGGCCAGCTGTATCCATAATAAACACTACTACCCACTGAGCTGTAAGATGGGCCAGCTGTATCCATAATTAACACTACTACCCACTGATCTGTAGGATGGGCCAGCTGTATCCATAATAAACACTAATACCCACTGAGCTGTAAGATGGGCCAGCTGTATCCATAATTAACACTACTACCCACTGATCTGTAGGATGGGCCAGCAGTATCCATAATAAACACTACTACCCACTGAGCTGTAGGATGGGCCAGCTGTATCCATAATAAACACTAATACCCACTGAGCTGTAAGATGGGCCAGCTGTATCCATAATTAACACTACTACCCACTGAGCTGTAGGATGGGCCAGCAGTATCCATAATAAACACTACTACCCACTGAGCTGTAGGATGGGCCAGCTGTATCCATAATAAACACTACTACCCACTGAGCTGTAGGATGGACCAGCAGTATCCATAATAAACACTACTACCCACTGAGCTGTAAGATGGGCCAGCAGTATCCATAATAAACACTAATACCCACTGAGCTGTAGGATGGGCCAGCAGTATCCATAATAAACACTACTACCCACTGAGCTGTAGGATGGACCAGCAGTATCCATAATAAACACTACTACCCACTGAGCTGTAAGATGGGCCAGCAGTATCCATAATAAACACTAATACCCACTGAGCTGTAAGATGGGCCAGCAGTATCCATAATAAACACTACTACCCACTGAGCTGTAGGATGGGCCAGCAGTATCCATAATAAACACTACTACCCACTGAGCTGTAGGATGGGCCAGCAGTATCCATAATAAACACTAATACCCACTGAGCTGTAGGATGGGCCAGCTGTATCCATAATAAACACTACTACCCACTGAGCTGTAGGATGGGCCAGCAGTATCCATAATAAACACTGCTACCCACTGAGCTGTAAGATGGGCCAGCTGTATCCATAATAAACACTAATACCCACTGAGCTGTAGGATGGGCCAGCAGTATCCATAATTAACACTGCTACCCACTGAGCTGTAGGATGGGCCAGCTGTATCCATAATAAACACTAATACCCACTGAGCTGTAGGATGGGCCAGCTGTATCCATAATAAACACTAATACCCACTGAGCTGTAGGATGGGCCAGCAGTATCCATAATAAACACTAATACCCACAGAGCTGTAGGATGGGCCAGCAGTCTCCATAATAAACACTAATACCCACTGAGCTGTAGGATGGGCCAGCTGTATCCATAATAAACACTAATACTCACTGAGCTGTAGGATGGGCCAGCTGTATCCATAATAAACACTAATACTCACTGAGCTGTAGGATGGGCCAGCTGTATCCATAATAAACACTAATACTCACTGATCTGTAGGATGGGCCAGCTGTATCCATAATAAACACTAATACCCACTGAGCTGTAAGATGGGCCAGCAGTATCCATAATAAACACTGCTACCCACTGAGCTGTAGGATGGGCCAGCTGTATCCATAATAAACACTAATACCCACTGAGCTGTAGGATGGGCCAGCTGTATCCATAATAAACACTAATACTCACTGAGCTGTAGGATGGGCCAGCAGTATCCATAATAAACACTACTACCCGCTGAGCTGTAGGATGGGCCAGCAGTATCCATAATAAACACTAATACCCACTGAGCTGTAAGATGGGCCAGCTGTATCCATAATAAACACTACTACCCGCTGAGCAGACCAAGCCGCCTTCTATGAGTTAAAAAAACTACTGCGTCTTAATTGGCACCTGGCCAAAAGCAGTGCACTATAGGGAATAGGATGCCTAAACCAGCCAATGAATATTTAATTATGGGATGGGGCTAGACTCAGCAAGAGGCTTAGTTCATTAGCAGGTTCTGCTTCCCATCATGTACTTCTCTACAGTATGACGCACTCTGCTCTAGTGGCACATTTAGTTCAATAGTACCAAGACATCCTGAAATAAGTCTCTTATTAATATTACATTAAAAAGAGAAACACACACACACCTCGTGTGCTGCTGGTACTACATTACATCTCGTGTCTGTTCTTTCCAGATAACCCTGAACTGACCCCAGTCTGAGGAGTGTCCAGAAAAACACTTTATTTTTTTTGTAACCTTTATTTAACTGGGAAAGTCAGTTAAGAACTAATTCTTATTGACAATGACTGCCTACACTGGTGAAAACCAGACGACGCTTGGCCAATTGTGCATCGTCGTTGGGTCTCCCAATCACCGCCGGCTGTGATAAAGCCTGGATTTGAACAAAGTTGTCTGTAGTGACACCTCTAGCACTGAGATGCAGTGGCTTAGACCGCTGAACCACTAGGGTGCCCACTAATACCCACTGAGCTGTAGGATGGGCAAGCAGTATCCATAATAAACACTACTACCAACTGAGCTGTAGGATGGGCCAGCAGTATCCATAATTAACACTACCACCAACTGAGCTGTAGGATGGGCCAGCAGTCTCCATAATAAACACTAATACCCATTGATCTGTAGGATGGGCCAGCAGTCTCCATAATAGACACTAATACCCACTGAGCTGTAAGATGGGTCAGCAGTCTCCATAATAAACACTAATACCCACTGAGCTGTAGGATGGGCCAGCAGTATCCATAATAAACACTAATACCCACTGAGCTGTAGGATGGGCCAGCAGTATCCATAATAAACACTAATACCCACTGAGCTGTAAGATGGGCCAGCAGTATCCATAATAAACACTAATACCCACTGAGCTGTAGGATGGGCCAGCAGTCTCCATAATAAACACTAATACCCACTGAGCTGTAGGATGGGACAGCAGTATCCATAATAAACACTAATACCCACTGAGCTGTAGGATGGGCCAGCAGTATCCATAATAAACACTAATACCCACTGAGCTGTAGGATGGGCCAGCAGTATCCATAATAAACACTAATACCCACTGAGCTGTAGGATGGGCCAGCAGTCTCCATAATAAACACTAATACCCACTGAGCTGTAGGATGGGCCAGCAGTCTCCATAATAAACACTAATACCCACTGAGCTGTAGGATGGGCCAGCAGTATCCATAATAAACACTAATACCCACTGAGCTGTAGGATGGGCCAGCAGTATCCATAATTAACACTAATACCCACTGAGCTGTAGGATGGGCCAGCAGTATCCATAATAAACACTACCACCAACTGAGCTGTAGGATGGACCAGCAGTATCCATAATAAACACTAATACCCACTGAGCTGTAGGATGGGCCAGCAGTATCCATAATAAACACTAATACCCACTGAGCTGTAGGATGGGCCAGCAGTATCCATAATAAATACTAATACCCACTGAGCTGTAGGATGGGCCAGCAGTATCCATAATAAATATTAATACTCACTAAACAGGGCAAGTTATCTTCTATGAGAAGATGGCTACAATAGTACCATGACATCCTGAAATGAGTCTCCCTGCTTGTACCAAAGATATGACATTAAAAAGAGAAAATCCAACTCGTATGGATGGAGAGGTCCAATGGCAATAACTATTGTAATCCTGCAATGTCAGAGATAGGAGTCCCGCTAGCGGTGAAACTGGAGGGCACGCAATTCAAATAAATAATCTGAAATGTTATGGATTTTAATCATTTACAGTGGGGAGAACAAGTATTTGAAACACTGTCGATTTTGCAGGTTTTCCTACTTACAAAGCATGTAGAGGACTGTAATTTTTATCATAGGTACACTTCAACTGTGAGAGACGGAATCTAAAACAAAATCCAGAAAATCACATTGTGTGATTTTTAGGTAATTAATTAGCATTTTATTGCATGAAATAAGTATTTGATACATCAGAAAAGCAGAACTTAATATTTGGTACAGAAACCTTTGTTTGCAATTACAGAGATCATACGTTTCCTGTAGTTCTTGACCAGGTTTGCACACACTGCAGCAGGGATTTTGGCCCACTCCTCCATACAGACCTTCTCCAGATCCTTAAGGTTTCGGGGCTGTCTGTAACGGTTTTCTGTATGTGAAGGAGAGTCGGACCAAAATGCGGCGTGTCTATTGCAATCCATGTTTAATGAAGTAACACACTAAACACAAACACTACCAAAACAATAAACTTAATGAAAACCGAAACAGCCTATACTTGTGTAACCTAACAAAGAACAATGACATCAGGACACTAAGGACAATCACCCACGACAAACTCAAAGAATATGGCTGCCTAAATATGGTTCCCAATCAGAGACAACGATAAACACCTGCCTCTGATTGAGAACCACTTCAGACAGCCATAGACTTAGCTAGAACACCCCACTAGCTACAATCCCCATACATACACACCACATACAAAAACCCATGCCACACCCTGGCCTGACCAAATAAATAAAGATAAACACAAAATACTTTGACCAGGGTGTGACAGAACCCCCCCCCTAAGGTGCGGACTCCCGAACGCACCTCAAAACAATAGGGAGGGTCCGGGTGGGCGTCTGTCCATGGTGGCGGCTCCGGCGCGGGACATGGACCCCACTCAATCAATGTCTTAGTCCCTTCTCCTCGCGTCCCTGGATAGTCCACCCTCGCCGCCGACCATGGCCTAGTAGTCCTCACCCAGAACCCCACTGGACTGAGGAGCAGATCGGGACTGAGGGGCAGCTCGGGACTGAGGCAGCTCGGGACTGAGGGGAAGCTCAGGAGTGAGAGGAAGCTCAGGAGTGAGAGGAAGCTCAGGAGTGAGAGGAAGCTCAGGCAGGTTGATGAATCTACCAGATCCTGGCTGGCTGGTGGTTTCGGCAGATCCTGGCTGACTGGCAGATCCTGGCTGACTGGCAGATCCTGGCTGACTGGCAGATCTGGAAGAGTCTGGTCGACTGGCAGATCTGGAAGAGTCTGGTCGACTGGCAGATCTGGAAGAGTCTGGTCGACTGGCAGATCTGGAAGAGTCTGGTCGACTGGCAGATCTGGAAGAGTCTGGTCGACTGGCAGATCTGGGAGAGTCTGGTCGACTGGCAGATCTGGGAGAGTCTGGTCGACTGGCAGATCTGGGAGAGTCTGGTCGACTGGCAGCTCTGGCTGCTCCATGCTGACTGGCTGCTCCATGATGACTGGCAGCTCTGGCTGCTCCATGCTGACTGGCTGCTCCATGCTGACTGGCAGCTCCATGCTGACTGGCAGCTCCAAGCTGACTGGCAGCTCCAAGCTGACTGGCTGCTCCATGCTGACTGACAGCTCTGGCTGCTCCATGCTGACTGGCAGCTCTGGCTGCTCCATGCTGACTGGCTGCTCCATGCTGACTGGCTGCTCCATGCTGACTGGCGGCCCTGGCTGCTCCATGCTGACTGGCGGCCCTGGCTGCTCCATGCTGACTGGCGGCCCTGGCTGCTCCATGCTGACTGGCGGCCCTGGCTGCTCCATGCTGACTGGCGGCCCTGGCTGCTCCATGCTGACTGGCGGCCCTGGCTGCTCCATGCGAACTGGCAGCTCTGGCTGCTCCATGCTAACTGGCAGCTCTGGCGGCTCCTTGCAGACTGGCAGCTCTGGCGGCTCCTTGCAGACTGGCAGCTCCTTGCAGACTGGCAGCTCAATGCAGACTGGCAGCTCTATGCAGACTGGCAGCTCTATGCTAACTGGCAGCTCTATGCTAACTGGCAGCTCTATGCTAACTGGCAGCTCTATGCTAACTGGCAGTTCTGAACAGGCGGGAGACTCCGGCAGCGCTGTAGAGAAGGAAGGCTCTAACAGCGCTAAACAGGCGGGAGACTCCGACAGCGCTGGAGAGGAGGAGGGCTCCGACAGCGCTGGACAGGCGAGGCGCACTGTAGGCCTGATGCGTGGTGCTGGCACTGGTGGTACTGGGCCGAGGACACGCACAGGAAGCCTGGTGCGGGGAGCTGCTACCGGAGGGCTGGGGTGTGGAGGTGGCACAGGATGGGTTAGACCGTGAAGGCGTACTGGAGATCTTGAGAGCGGTGCTGGCACAGGACGTGCAAGGCTAGGGAGGTGCACAGGAGGCCTGGTACGTGAGACTGGCACCATCTTCACCAGCCGACTAACACGCACCTCAGGACGAGTATGGAGCGCTGACCCAAGTGCCATCAAATCCCCGACACGCTCCGTCGGGCGAATTCCATGTTTAAAACACCAACACAGCAACTCCCTCATTTCTCTCTCCTCCAATTTCCCCATTAACTCCTTCACAGTCTCTGTTTCGCTCACCTCCAACACCGGCTCTGGTTCTGGTCTCCTCCTTGGCTCCTCACGATAAACAGGGAGAGTTGGCTCAGGTCTGGCTCCTGACTCTGCCACACTCTCTCTGAGCCCCCCCCCAAGAATTTTTTTGGGGCTGACTATGGGGCCTCCGTCCGCGCCGCCTTGCTTGCTTCGCAAACTCCATTCTCCTATATCCTTCCGCGCACTGCTCCATCGACTCCCAGGCGGGCTCCGGCACTCTCCCTGGGTCAACCGCCCACCTGTCTATCTCCTCCCAAGAAGTATAGTCCATACTGTACTCCACTTTGGGCTGTTCCTGCCTGTTGACACGCTGCTTGGTCCCTTTGTGGTGGGTGATTCTGTAACGGTTTTCTGTATGTGAAGGAGAGTCGGACCAAAATGCGGCGTGTCTATTGCAATCCATGTTTAATGAAGTAACACACTAAACACAAACACTACCAAAACAATAAACTTAATGAAAACCGAAACAGCCTATACTTGTGTAACCTAACAAAGAACAATGACATCAGGACACTAAGGACAATCACCCACGACAAACTCAAAGAATATGGCTGCCTAAATATGGTTCCCAATCAGAGACAACGATAAACACCTGCCTCTGATTGAGAACCACTTCAGACAGCCATAGACTTAGCTAGAACACCCCACTAGCTACAATCCCCATACATACACACCACATACAAAAACCCATGCCACACCCTGGCCTGACCAAATAAATAAAGATAAACACAAAATACTTTGACCAGGGTGTGACACTGTCGCTGGGCAATACAGACTTTCAGCTCCCTCCAAAGATTTTCTATTGGGTTCAGGTCTGGAGACTGGCTAGGCCACTCCAGGACCTTGAGATGCTTCTTACGGAGCCACTCCTTAGTTGCCCTGGCTGTGTGTTTCGGGTCGTTGTCATTCTGGAAGACCCAGCCACGACCCATCTTCAATGCTCTTACTGAGGGAAGGAGGTTGTTGGCCAAGATCTCGCGATACATGGCCCCACCCATCCTCCCCTCAATACGGTGCAGTCGTCCTGTCCCCTTTGCAGAAAAGCATCCCCAAAGAATGATGTTTACACCTCCATGCTTCACGGTTGGGATGGTGTTCTTGGGGTTGTACTCGTCCTTCTTCTTCCTCCAAACACGGCGAGTGGAGTTAAGACCAAAAAGCTCTATTTTTGTCTCATCAGACCACATGACCTTCTCCCATTCCTCCTCTGGATCATCCAGATGGTCATTGGCAAACTTCAGACGGGCCTGGACATGCGCTGGCTTGAGCGGGGGACCTTGCGTGCGCTGCAGGATTTTAATCCATAACGGCGTAGTGTGTTACTAATGGTTTTCTTTGAGACTGTGGTCCCAGCTCTCTTCAGGTCATTGACCAGGTCCTGCCGTGTAGTTCTGGGCTGATCCCTCACCTTCCTCATGATCATTGATGCCCCACGAGGTGAGATCTTGCATGGAGCCCCAGACCGAGGGTGATTGACCGTCATCTTGAACTTCTTCCATTTTCTAATAATTGCAGTTGTTGCCTTCTCACCAAGCTGCTTGCCTATTGTCCTGTAGCCCATCCCAGCCTTATGCAGGTCTACAATTTTATCCCTGATGTCCTTACACAGCTCTCTGGTCTTGGCCATTGTGGAGAGGTTGGAGTCTGTTTGATTGAGTGTGTGGACAGGTGTCTTTTATACAGGTAACGAGTTAATCTAACTGCACTGTCCGATTTACAGTAACTTTTACAGCGAAAACATGCCATGCGATTGTTTGAGGACGGCGCCCCACGTTAAAATATTTTTCCACAGGCACAGGTTTCATACATTCACAAATAACAATTAAATATTCACTTACTTTTTGAAAATCTTCCTCTGATTTGTCATCCGAATGGTCCCAGCTATAACATCTAGTATCGTTTTGTTAGATAAAGTCCTTCTTTATATCCCAAAAAGTGTTTCGTTGGCGCCATCGATTTGAGTAATCCACTCGTTCAACATGCAGAGAAAGGAATCCGAAAATCTACACCCTAAACTCTGTTTCAACAAGTCAAAATAGGTTTCTATTTACTCCTCAGATACCCTAAAATATAATCAAACTATAATATGTATTACAGAAAGAAGTATGTTCTTTAGGAAACTGATTTTAACAGGTGCGTATTGCCTTTATAGTGCACGCAAACACGAATTTCCAAGACTGTGTCTTCTGCTAAAACTGATATTTCTTAATTGTTTTTGAAGTTACAAGCCTGAAACCTTGAACATAGACTGCTGACACCCGGTGGAAGCCATAGGAATTGCATCCAGGGAGCTAATTTTCAATATGACCTTACTCTTGCATTTCTACTCTTGCATTTTTTCTCCAGAAAAAAAAGTTCCGGTTGGTTCTTCTTTGGATTTTCTCCTACCATATCTATTGTGTTATAGTCTCCTACATTATTTTAACATTTCTACAAACATCAAAGTGTTTTCTTCCCAATGGTACCAATTATATGCATATCCTGGCTTCAGGGCCTGAGCTCCAGGCAGTTTACATTGGGCATGTCATTCAGACAGGAAGTGGAGAAAAAAGGGGCCTAGCCCTAAGAAGCTTTAGGAGACCACAGTAAAGGAAAGAATAGGCTATGGGCTGAGCAAAATTGTAAAATTATCAGGTTTTCCTGAAATCCCAGTTGGAAAGGTTCTGGATTCAGGAGGACAGAAGCCGGAAGTCCAGAATCCTTCAACCAGAATTCCTGGGAATATTAGGAAAGTTACCATCCTTTTGCAAGTCTAGCCATGCTGGAAATATCTCTTACATTATAAATATTACACACAGTTCACTACAATAAGAGCTCAGGTCGTCCTCCTTACTGTTTTCATGCTGAGGCAGTCTAAAGGATCAGTGAATGGCCTGGGGACATGGACTCTATTCTATTAACCAACGGTCAGTCAATTTCTATGTGTCCCAAATGGCACCCTATTCCCTTTATAGTGCATTACTTCTGACCAGTGTCCATAGGGCTTTGGTCAGAAGTAGTACGCTACATAGGGAATAAGGTGCTATTTGGGACACAGAATCTGGTCTGCCTTTACCTCTCTGAACACAGCACAGATAGGCCCACAGCCCCTGTTACTACCACTAGAACTTGACCAGGGAGAGATTAGTTGAGGACACAGTCCACATCTTCCACTTAATCAGGGAAGGAGAGAAAGAGGCACTCCAGAAGATAAAAATGGATTTGCATGCAAATTGCATGAGAAACTGTACGTTGATGTTATTCATCTATATCTCTATGTACTATGGGCATTGCTATCTATTCATATTCTCCCTACAAGTGAAGTTACTTGGAAGAGAAAGCTAATGTGGAATGAATACGTAAGCAAAATTGTAAGTGTACGATTATTATTATTACTGTAGCATGTGCATGCAAATCTATCATACAATAGCCATGACTTCATCCAAACACTCAGGTCAAACCAGATCTACTTTCCCATTATACAACAAGCATCCCAACTATGCATTTCAATAAGCATTTATCTCTGACCATATACCAGTAGTCATCTCTGACAATATACCAGTAGTCATCTCTGACCACATACCAGTAGTCATCTCTGACAATATACCAGTAGTCATCTCTGACCACATACCAGTAGTCATCTCTGACAATATACCAGTAGTCATCTCTGACAATACACCAGTAGTCATCTCTGACAATATACCAGTAGTCATCTCTGACAATATACCAGTAGTCATCTCTGAAAATCTACCAGTAGTCATCTCTGACAATATACCAGTAGTCATCTCTGACAATATACCAGTAGTCATCTCTGACAATATACCAGTAGTCATCTCTGACAATACACCAGTAGTCCTCTCTGACAATATACCAGTAGTCATCTCTGACAATATACCAGTAGTCATCTCTGACAATATACCAGTAGTCATCTCTGACAATATACCAGTAGTCATCTCTGACAATATACCAGTAGTCATCTCTGACAATATACCAGTAGTCATCTCTGACAATGTACCAGTAGTCATCTCTGACAATATACCAGTAGTCATCTCTGACAATATACCAGTAGTCATCTCTGACAATATACCAGTAGTCATCTCTGACAATACACCAGAGAGCAATTACATAGATTCATAATGAAGGCTTACAATCACAGTGGTCTGGTTATTAAAAATAGCACATTAAAAATAATGTAGGCCTACTATGAGTGTGTCCCAAATGTTCCCCTATTCCCTTTGTAGTGCACTACTTTTAAAGAGAGCTTGGGTCAACGGTAGTGCACTATAGGTAATAGGATGCCATTTGGGACACATTCCAAAGAAGCAGAATTGCAACGCCTTACGGGTTAAGAATCAGTCTGCTCGTTAGTGAACAGGACAGACCTCAAACCAAATCATCAATCTTCTTTGTTGACAATCTCTTCTCTCGTTAAGTAGATGGTAACACAATGTTCCAGTAGGACTTTGTTTGTTTGTTTGTATTGTGACGTGTACTTTCTGGTAATGAGTGAATCTGTGCTGAGGGGGAATCAATAGCAGCACTCAGAGGTTTGTCTCAGGGAGAGAAGGCAAGTACGAACCCTACCCAACACTGAGCGATGGATGTATCCCACATGGCACCCTATTCCCTTTATAGTATATCCCACATGCACCCTATTCCCTTCATAGTGTATCCCACATGGCACCCTATTCCCTTCATAGTGTATCCCACATGCACCCTATTCCCTTCATAGTGTATCCCACATGCACCCTATTCCCTTCATAGTGTATCCCACATGCACCCTATTCCCTTTATAGTGTATCCCACATGGCACCCTATTCCCTTCATAGTGTATCCCACATGCACCCTATTCCCTTTATAGTGTATCCCACATGGCACCCTATTCCCTTCATAGTGTATCCCACATGCACCCTATTCCCTTTATAGTGTATCCCACATGCACCCTATTCCCTTTATAGTGTATCCCACATGGCACCCTATTCCCTTCATAGTGTATCCCACATGCACCCTATTCCCTTTATAGTGTATCCCACATGGCACCCTATTCCCTTTATAGTGTATCCCACATGGCACCCTATTCCCTTCATAGTATATCCCACATGCACCCTATTCCCTTTATAGTATATCCCACATGCACCCTATTCCCTTCATAGTATATCCCACATGCACCCTATTCCCTTTATAGTGTATCCCACATGGCACCCTATTCCCTTTATAGTGTATCCCACATGCGCCCTATTCCCTTCATAGTGTATCCCACATGCACCCTATTCCCTTTATAGTGTATCCCACATGGCACCCTATTCCCTTTATAGTGTATCCCACATGGCACCCTATTCCCTTTATAGTGTATCCCACATGGCACCCTATTCCCTTTATAGTGTATCCCACATGGCACCCTATTCCCTTTATAGTGTATCCCACATGGCACCCTATTCCCTTTATAGTGTATCCCACATGGCACCCTATTCCCTTTATAGTGTATCCCACATGGCACCCTATTCCCTTCATAGTGTATCCCACATGCACCCTATTCCCTTTATAGTGTATCCCACATGGCACCCTATTCCCTTCATAGTGTATCCCACATGCACCCTATTCCCTTTATAGTGTATCCCACATGGCACCCTATTCCCTTTATAGTGTATCCCACATGCACCCTATTCCCTTCATAGTGTATCCCATATGCACCCTATTCCCTTCATAGTGTATCCCACATGGCACCCTATTACCTTTATAGTGTATCCCACATGCACCCTATTCCCTTCATAGTGTATCCCACATGCACCCTATTCCCTTCATAGTGTATCCCACATGGCACCCTATTCCCTTCATAGTGTATCCCACATGGCACCCTATTCCCTTTATAGTGTATCCCACATGCACCCTATTCCCTTCATAGTGTATCCCACATGGCACCCTATTCCCTTTATAGTGTATCCCACATGGCACCCTATTCCCTTTATAGTGTATCCCACATGGCACCCTATTCCCTTCATAGTGTATCCCACATGGCACCCTATTCCCTTTATAGTGTATCCCACATTCACCCTATTCCCTTTATAGTGTATCCCACATGGCACCCTATTCCCTTCATAGTGTATCCCACATGCACCCTATTCCCTTTATAGTGTATCCCACATGGCACCCTATTCCCTTCATAGTGTATCCCACATGCACCCTATTCCCTTCATAGTGTATCCTACATGGCACCCTATTCCCTTTATAGTGTATCCCACATGGCACCCTATTCCCTTCATAGTGTATCCCACATGGCACCCTATTCCCTTCATAGTGTATCCCACATGGCACCCTATTCCCTTTATAGTGTATCCCACATGCACCCTATTCCCTTTATAGTGTATCCCACATGCACCCTATTCCCTTCATAGTGTATCCCACATGGCACCCTATTCCCTTTATAGTGTATCCCACATGCACCCTATTGCCTTTATAGTGTATCCCACATGCACCCTATTCCCTTTATAGTGTATCCCACATGCACCCTATTCCCTTTATAGTGTATCCCACATGGCACCCTATTCCCTTTATAGTGTATCCCACATGGCACCCTATTCCCTTCATAGTGTATCCCACATGCACCCTATTCCCTTTATAGTGTATGCCACCCTATTCCCTTCATAGTGTATCCCACATGCACCCTATTCCCTTCATAGTGTATCCCACATGCACCCTATTCCCTTCATAGTGTATCCCACATGCACCCTATTCCCTTTATAGTGTATCCCACATGGCACCCTATTCCCTTCATAGTGTATCCCACATGCACCCTATTCCCTTTATAGTGTATCCCACATGGCACCCTATTCCCTTCATAGTGTATCCCACATGCACCCTATTCCCTTTATAGTGTATCCCACATGGCACCCTATTCCCTTTATAGTGTATCCCACATGGCACCCTATTCCCTTCATAGCATATCCCACATGCACCCTATTCCCTTTATAGTATATCCCACATGCACCCTATTCCCTTTATAGTGTATCCCACATGGCACCCTATTCCCTTTATAGTGTATCCCACATGCGCCCTATTCCCTTCATAGTGTATCCCACATGCACCCTATTCCCTTTATAGTGTATCCCACATGGCACCCTATTCCCTTTATAGTGTATCCCACATGGCACCCTATTCCCTTTATAGTGTATCCCACATGGCACCCTATTCCCTTTATAGTGTATCCCACATGGCACCCTATTCCCTTTATAGTGTATCCCACATGGCACCCTATTCCCTTTATAGTGTATCCCACATGGCACCCTATTCCCTTCATAGTGTATCCCACATGCACCCTATTCCCTTTATAGTGTATCCCACATGGCACCCTATTCCCTTCATAGTGTATCCCACATGCACCCTATTCCCTTTATAGTGTATCCCACATGGCACCCTATTCCCTTTATAGTGTATCCCACATGCACCCTATTCCCTTCATAGTGTATCCCATATGCACCCTATTCCCTTCATAGTGTATCCCACATGGCACCCTATTACCTTTATAGTGTATCCCACATGCACCCTATTCCCTTCATAGTGTATCCCACATGCACCCTATTCCCTTCATAGTGTATCCCACATGGCACCCTATTCCCTTCATAGTGTATCCCACATGGCACCCTATTCCCTTTATAGTGTATCCCACATGCACCCTATTCCCTTCATAGTGTATCCCACATGGCACCCTATTCCCTTTATAGTGTATCCCACATGGCACCCTATTCCCTTTATAGTGTATCCCACATGGCACCCTATTCCCTTCATATTGTATCCCACATGGCACCCTATTCCCTTTATAGTGTATCCCACATTCACCCTATTCCCTTTATAGTGTATCCCACATGCACCCTATTCCCTTTATAGTGTATCCCACATGGCACCCTATTCCCTTCATAGTGTATCCCACATGCACCCTATTCCCTTCATAGTGTATCCTACATGGCACCCTATTCCCTTTATAGTGTATCCCACATGTTACCCTATTCCCTTCATAGTGTATCCCACATGGCACCCTATTCCCTTCATAGTGTATCCCACATGGCACCCTATTCCCTTTATAGTGTATCCCACATGCACCCTATTCCCTTTATAGTGTATCCCACATGCACCCTATTCCCTTCATAGTGTATCCCACATGGCACCCTATTCCCTTTATAGTGTATCCCACATGGCACCCTATTCCCTTCATAGTGTATCCCACATGGCACCCTATTCCCTTTATAGTGTATCCCACATGGCACCCTATTCCCTTTATTGTGTATCCCACATGGCACCCTATTCCCTTTATAGTGTATCCCACATGGCACCCTATTCCCTTTATAGTGTATCCCACATGGCACCCTATTCCCTTTATAGTGTATCCCACATGCACCCTATTCCCTTTATAGTGTATCCCACATGGCACCCTATTCCCTTTATAGTGTATCCCACATGCACCCTATTCCCTTCATAGTGTATCCCACATGCACCCTATTCCCTTTATAGTGTATCCCACATGGCACCCTATTCCCTTTATAGTGTATCCCACATGCACCCTATTCCCTTTATAGAGTATCCCACATGGCACCCTATTCCCTTCATAGTGTATCCCACATGCACCCTATTCCCTTCATAGTGTGCTACATTAGACAAGAGCAGTGGTATTCAACCTGTTTCAGCTGGGATCCCATAACTTTTCGAGACCCCACCCCAAATCTAATGACGCAACCTTAAAATCGGTACATTTAGGTTTTTACATCAAAAAATTATCTTCAAAATGAAAAGAATCTAATAGATACATTTACTCAATAAAATTAAATGTGTCATTATTATCTCAAAAACGTGTATATTGTCCCATACAGTAATCTGTACTCTTATTTCTTTGTTCCCCAAAGTAGTTTCCCCGTGACCCCAACAGGGGTCATGACCCCGACTTTGATTACCACTGGAATATAGTATATAGTAGAATACAATGGTGTTGTACTAGAGCTGTACATTATATTATCAGCTCATGGGGTGGCAGGGTAGCCTAGTGGTTAGCGTGTTGGACTAGTAACCAGAAGGTTGCAAGTTCAAATCCCTAAGCTGACAAGGTACAAATCTGTCGTTCTGCCTGCTGTTCCTAGGCCATCATTGAAAATAAGAATTTGTTCTTAACTGACTTGCCTAGTTAAATAAAAATATTTTAAAAATCACATCTTCCTAAAACATGCCTGTAGTGTTCTTTAAAATAAGTGCTCTCTGGCAGAAAGATATCTTTATAAGGTCTCGGTTAGCCTGGGTATCTGGGAACTAACCCTCAACAGCTATAGCAGCTTGAATATTATATTTGTAAAGATTGTTCTTTTCACTTCATTGTGATATCAATTATATATGAGGAGATTTATATTAGCTCTGCTTATCATCAACCCCCAACACATTGACTACGACGTCCTAAATGGCACCCTATTCCCCAAGTAGTGCACTACTTAGAGAACAGGGTACCATTTGGAACACAGCATTATAGTCTTCTCATGGCCGGCTGCCTGCGTGAAGCTAATGACTTCTCATCAGAACACCACCATCTCCATCTCCTCGTGACAGGTTTAGTAGAGACAATATTTTATAGTTGCATGGTTTTTAGTGAAGCTGAGATTCCATATTATCCCGTATGATCTCCCCCCCCCTTGTTATTCTGGAGGGAGCAGTGAGAGCCGCCCAGGGCCCCAACAGTAGCATTAGCAGGGTTGCAGATTGAACAGAGAGAGAGCGAGGGGAGGGGGTGAAAACAGGGAGGGAGAGGAGAGAGAGATGACTAGTTTAGAGGAGCCAGGACTGAATGGACTCTGGAGTTCCTGTATGAAGAATCTTTGACAGGCGATCAGTGTCTCATTGGGACAT
Source organism: Oncorhynchus mykiss (assembly GCF_057628025.1). NCBI lineage: Eukaryota > Metazoa > Chordata > Actinopteri > Salmoniformes > Salmonidae > Oncorhynchus > Oncorhynchus mykiss. The sequence continues at coordinate 13,785,268 of NC_143024.1, forward strand.
ACAGAGCTGAGTCGCTATCCCCTGCTGATAGAAACCCGATCTGAACATCAAATTGACCCAAAAATCACAATTTCCTGATAGTCCTCTACACTGCTTCCTGCATTTGCTGGTGATTCTAGAACCCTCTCTGGAAAAGGTCTAGGTGTTCAGATCAGTTCAGTGAAGCCACAAACACACACTTACTCATCAGAATGAGCAATGATGTGGTCTGGCAGAAGCAAGGTATGGAGCAGGTAACCTGATAGGGAACTCATCTTGGACCGGCTGCATCTTTGTCCCTTCTCCCACTGCTCTATATATCAGCCTCCCTTCTCCCATCTCCCACTGCTCTATATATCAGCCTCCCTTCTCCCACTGCTCTATATATCAGCCTCCCTTCTCCCATCTCCCACTGCTCTATATATCATCCTCCCTTCTCCCACTGCTCTACATATCAGCCTCCCTTCTCCCACTGCTCTATATATCAGCCTCCCTTCTCCCACTGCTCTATATATCAGCCTCCCTTCTCCCACTGCTCTATATATCAGCCTCCCATCTCCCATCTCCCACTGCTCTATATATCAGCCTCCCTTCTCCCTTCTCCCACTGCTCTATATATCAGCCTCCCTTCTCCCACTGCTCTATATATCAGCCTCCCTTCTCCCATCTCCCACTGCTCTATATATCAGCCTCCCTTCTCCCACTGATCTATATATCAGCCTCCCTTCTCCCACTGCTCTATATATCAGCCTCCCTTCTCCCACTGCTCTATATATCAGCCTCCCTTCTCCCACTGCTCTATATATCAGCCTCCCTTCTCCCACTGCTCTATATATCAGCCTCCCTTCTCCCATCTCCCACTGCTCTATATATCAGCCTCCCTTCTCCCACTGCTCTATATATCAGCCTTCCTTCTCCCTTCTCCCACTGCTCTATATATCAGCCTCCCTTCTCCCACTGCTCTATATATCAGCCTCCCTTCTCCCATCTCCCACTGCTCTATATATCAGCCTCCCTTCTCCCTTCTCCCACTGCTCTATATATCAGCCTCCCTTCTCCCACTGCTCTATATATCAGCCTGCCTTCTCCCATCTCCCACTGCTCTATATATCAGCCTCCCTTCTTCCACTGCTCTATATATCAGCCTCCCTTCTCCCATCTCCCACTGCTCTATATATCAGCCTCCCATCTCCATTCTCCCATCTCCCACTGCTCTGTATATCAGCCTCCCATTTCCCATCTCCCACTGCTCTAAATATCATCCTCCCATCTCCATTCTCCCATCTCCCACTGCTCTGTATATCAGCCTCCCATCTCCCACTGCTCTATATTTCAGCCTCCCTTCTCCCATCTCCCACTGCTCTATATATCAGCCTCCCTTCTCCCATCTCCCACTGCTCTATATATCAGCCTCCCTTCTCCCTTCTCCCACTGCTCTATATATCAGCCTCCCTTCTCCCACTGCTCTACATATCAGCCTCCCATCTCCATTCTCCCATTTCCCACTGCTCTATATATCAGCCTCCCTTCTCCCATTTCCCACTGCTCTATATATCAGCCTCCCATCTCCCATTTCCCACTGCTCTACATATCAGTCTCCCTTCTCCCACTGCTCTATATATCAGCCTCCCTTCTCCCACTGCTCTACATATCAGCCTCCCATCTCCCACTGCTCTATATATCAGCCTCCCTTCTCCCACTGCTCTACATATCAGCCTCCCATCTCCCATTTCCCACTGCTCTATATATCAGTCTCCCTTCTCCCATTTTCTATTGCTCTATATATCAGCTTCCCTTCTCCCATCTCCTTTCTTTCATCTCCCACTGCTCTATATATCAGCCTCCCACCTCTCTTCTCCCATTTACCACCACTCTATATATCACTCTCCCAGGAGCAGCCTGCATCTCTCACTTTATCTCTCTCAATCTATTCTCTCTCTCTTTCTCTATCACCCTATTTCCTCATCACCATACATAGTCAAAGATCCCTCTTTAGTAAGAGACACTCCTCTCTCTCTCTCTCTCTCTCTCTCTCTTCAGTTTAAGGGGCTTTATTGGCATGGGAAACATATGTTTACATTGCCAAAGCAAGTGAAATAGACAATAAACAAAAGTGAAATATACAACAAAAAATGAACAGTCTCTCTATCTCTCTCACGCCGCTTTAAAAATATTCACATAATTTAGCATAGATTAACATAGTTTAACATAGATTAAAAGTAGTAGCCAGAGGCCAAACATATTGATTTGGGGGGGTAAGTGACTGACCTGACTCCTTGATCTGCTGTGTGCTCCCCTGGTCATCACGGTGGTTGTCCAGCCTCAAGACAGACAGCAGGTGTTCTAGGATCTTCTCTGGGGTCCCTGACACCACCACGTACCTGTCAGAGACAACACTGTCACTGGACGAGTCGTCCTCGATGGAGGACAGAGAGCGACTGCTGCTCCACACCTCCTCTCCATCCCCCTCTCCCTCTGACTCCTCCTCGTCTATGTAGCGGAAGTAGGGGACATCGAAGGTGGGGACTTTGGTGGCCTTGGCCCCTTCTTCTGCCCGGCTGGCGCTGTCACTGCCCCCGCTTCCACTGCTGCCTTCCTCTGAGTCTTCCTCCTCATCCTCCTCCTGCTCCACCAGAGCCACCGCTGCCAGCAGCCTGCCCTTCTCCCGCTGCCGCAGGTCCGGGGGTTGCCGCGGCCGAGTGCCCATCCTCAGCATGTCCCTGTGCCCCTTACAGCCGGTACCACTGTTGCCGTGGTTACTGCTGCATGCCTTCCCTCAGCCACCCATTGGCCCATCCGGCTAGCTGTCCACCTGCTGCAGCTGCTATAGAGCCCTGGGAGAACCCTGGTCCTGTGGTCTCCCTACCCCAGAGAGAGTTCTCCACACCCAGCCTGAGACGGTGACACTCTCCCCTGTGTCTGCACAGCCAGTCAGCCAGTCAGCCAGCAACGGCTCACTCCCGGCTAACTCACTCTCTCTCACACACACACGCTAGCTCCATCCATCTGTGTGCTGTGAGCTGCAATGCAAGCACACGCCGCCTGTGTTTAGAAGTGTGTGTGTGTGTGTGTGTGTGTGGAGACTGAGGAGGAGAAGGACTAGAAGGAGGGAGGAAAGAGAGAGAGTGAGAGGGAGGGGTGAAAGCGGAGAGACAGAGGCTTACCTCCTGTCCCCCTCCTCGGGTCTCCCCCCTCCCCTGGCCGATGCGGAGGGGGCTGGCCGCTGTGACGACACTCTCTGGAGCACCAGCACCTCCTGGCCCCGCTCCCGCAAACATACACGGACTGCCTCGTCACTGTGGGCCTGGAGGGAGGGAGGGAGGGAGGGAGGGAGGGAGGGAGGGAGGGAGGGAGGGAGGGAGGGAGGAGCATAATCACTAAGGAGATTCCCTGTCTTTTCTTTTCCTCTCACCGCATCCCACTGATTTCCATCACAATAGCCCTGTCACATCCAGTCCTCTGAATGAAAGACCCTCTCCATAGATTACAATAATCATTCATTCATTTTTTTATCAGTAAACCCCAGTCAGGAATTGTATTTACAATCAAATGAAAGCATATTTTAATGAACAATTGTTCTTTAGAGGATATGAATGCTGTTTAGACCATGATTTATCTATCTGTCTTCCGTAACACTTTGGATGTGTTTTATGTGAGGAGCAGGTCTTAGTGTGGAGTAAAAACACTGGCTTTAAAGGGTTTGCTGTTGGCCTCAGAGGAGACAGCTCTGGGTTTTCTAATTTCACCCCTGTGTGCTCTGTGTGAGGGTTTCATAAGGAAGAGAGATAGGGACTGGTGCAGAAGACACGTTCACACGCAGGAACACACACACACACCGCAACGGCAATGTCACTTAATCACCAGAGTGTTATCAATCTTTCCCAGCCTTCAGGCACATAGGGAAAACACTTAACTGGTCATCTCTCTCTCTCTCACTCCATCCCCCCTTCACTGTTTCTCCCTCGCTCCCCCCCCCCCTTCTCTTTCCACCCACACAGGAACAACAAACTCCTCTGCTGTGAATGCCTGTCCTCTGGCCACCCAGTCTCATGTAGTCATGGGTCAAGGATAGCAGTTTAACCCACTGAGACAATTACCACAACAACAACTACAACTTATGACTGTTCCTCACATGCAGTAGAGGAGAATAAGTTGTGAAGCAAAATCAATTACTATACAGTACATCATGTATATTCAGTAGTAGCCAGATTATGCAGTCCACTCACTCTGTGGGAATACCCATGGGTTGAATTGGGATATTGTAGTAGTAACTGTCCCAGATAATGGTGTTAAATAATATTACGAGGTTATTGCTAGTGTCGCTCTAGATTAGACTAAGAGACTAAGAGGCAATGAAAGTGTGTGTGTGTGTGTGTGTGTGTGTGTGTGTGTGTGTGTGTTGTTTTTTTCCCCTTAAGTCCTAATCAAGAGTACATTATCTTTATCAATACCATTGGTTCAATAAGACAATAATGTGTTGAAGGGTGTGTAAATTAGAAAGAGAGTTACATCACCACTATAATCTGCATAGAGGGTTTAACACCGGCACCAATGCAGACGAAGGGGAAGTAACTAATTGAACCAATTAGGCCGGGGGATATTGGCTGGAGTGGAAACCGAGGGACACATGAAGGCCCTTTTAGGAATCGAGGTTGGGAATATGTGCAAGAGAAGTGTAGTGGGGGGTTGTGGGAACTGGGAAAAGGAAGTCACATTCAAACATTTGTAGCTGTTTGGGTCATAACTGGACAAACACAAACACACATGGATGCATAAATACCAGATGGAAATCACTGTTCAGTTACCTCAGAGAGCATTAGGGATTAGTAGAGGGAGTGGATGAATACTGGAAAACGAATACATAAACACACAAAAATAGTATTCTTCAACAAAATAGCCTGTAATGGTGATTGTAATGGACCTGTAATGGTGATTGTAATGGACCTGTAATTGTGATTGTAATGGACCTGTAATGGTGATTGTAATGGACCTGTAATGGTGATTGTAATGGACCTGTAAAGGTGATTGTAATGGACCTGTAATGGTGATTGTAATGGACCTGTAATGGTGATTGTAATGGACCTGTAATGGTGATTGTAATGGACCTGTAATGGTGATTGTAATGGACCTGTAATGGTGATTGTAATGGACCTGTAAAGGTGATTGTAATGGACCTGTAATGGTGATTGTAATGGACCTGTAAAGGTGATTGTAATGGACCTGTAATGGTGATTGTAATGGACCTGTAAAGGTGATTGTAATGGACCTGTAATGGTGATTGTAATGGACCTGTAATGGTGATTGTAATGGACCTGTAATGGTGATTGTAATGGACCTGTAAAGGTGATTGTAATAGACCTGTAATGGTGATTGTGATGGACCTGTAAAGGTGATTGTAATGGACCTGTAAAGGTGATTGTAATGGACCTGTAATGGTGATTGTAATGGACCTGTCATGGTGATTGTAATGGACCTGTAAAGGTGATTGTAATGGACCTGTAATGGTGATTGTAATGGACCTGTAAAGGTGATTGTAATGGACCTGTAATGGTGATTGTAATGGTGATTGTAATGGACCTGTAAAGGTGATTGTAATGGACCTGTAATGGTGATTGTAATGGACCTGTAATGGTGATTGTAATGGTGATTGTAATGGACCTGTAATGGTGATTGTAATGGACCTTTAAAGGTGATTGTAATGGACCTGTAAAGGTGATTGCAATGGTGATTGTAATGGACCTGTAATGGTGATTGTAATGGTGATTGTAATGGACCTGTAAAGGTGATTGTAATGGACCTGTAAAGGTGATTGTAATGGACCTGTAATGGTGAATGTAATGGACCTGTAATGGTGATTGTAATGGACCTGTAATGGTGATTGTAATGGACCTGTAAAGGTGATTGTAATGGACCTGTAATGGTGATTGTAATGGACCTGTAATGGTGATTGTAATGGTGATTGTAATGGACCTGTAATGGTGATTGTAATGGACCTTTAAAGGTGATTGTAATGGACCTGTAAAGGTGATTGTAATGGTGATTGTAATGGACCTGTAATGGTGATTGTAATGGTGATTGTAATGGACCTGTAAAGGTGATTGTAATGGACCTGTAATGGTGATTGTAATGGACCTGTAATGGTGATTGTAATGGACCTGTAATGGTGATTGTGATGGACCTGTAAAGGTGATTGTAATGGACCTGTAAAGGTGATTGTAATGGACCTGTAAAGGTGATTGTAATGGACCTGTAATGGTGATTGTAATGGACCTGTAAAGGTGCTTGTAATGGACCTGTAAAGGTGATTGTAATGGACCTGTAATGGTGAATGTAATGGACCTGTAATGGTGATTGTAATGGACCTGTAAAGGTGATTGTAATGGACCTGTAAAGGTGATTGTAATGGACCTGTAAAGGTGATTGTAATGGACCTGTAAAGGTGATTGTAATGGACCTGTAATGGTGAATGTAATGGACCTGTAATGGTGATTGTAATGGACCTGCAATGGTGATTGTAATGGACCTGTAATGGTGATTGTAATGGTGATTGTAATGGTGATTGTAATGGACCTTTAAAGGTGATTGTAATGGACCTGTAAAGGTGATTGTAATGGTGATTGTAATGGACCTGTAATGGTGATTGTAATGGTGATTGTAATGGACCTGTAAAGGTGATTGTAATGGACCTGTAATGGTGATTGTAATGGACCTGTAATGGTGATTGTAATGGACCTGTAATGGTGATTGTGATGGACCTGTAAAGGTGATTGTAATGGACCTGTAAAGGTGATTGTAATGGACCTGTAAAGGTGATTGTAATGGACCTGTAATGGTGATTGTAATGGACCTGTAAAGGTGCTTGCAATGGACCTGTAAAGGTGATTGTAATGGACCTGTAATGGTGAATGTAATGGACCTGTAATGGTGATTGTAATGGACCTGTAAAGGTGATTGTAATGGACCTGTAATGGTGATTGTAATGGACCTGTAATGGTGATTGTAATGGACTGGTTGAACCAGGACTAGTGATTCTACATCTCTCTTCCATTCCATCTCATTATTTCTCTCATCGGATGTCTGAACATGTCAGCTTTGCAAGCAGCCATGCATGAGGATTTCTGACAAGTATACAGTTTGCATAATAAACCAATTAAATTAATGGTTGAAGCATTTGACATTCAGTAAAGTTGGTGATATGTGGGCAGTAGATACAGAGACAGAATAGTACCCTATTCCCTGTATAGTGCACTACTTTTGACCAGAGGCATATGGGTGGGGGGATGGGAATAGGGTGACATTTGGGATGCACATTATTAATAGATGGTAGAGTACAGTAGATTAATAGATAGTAGAGTACAATAGATTAATAGATGGTAGAGTACAGTAGATTAATAGATGGTAGAGTACAGTAGATTAATAGGTGGTAGAGTACAGTAGATTAATAGGTGGTAGAGTACAGTAGATTAATAGGTGGTAGAGTACAGTAGATTAATAGATAGTAGAGTACAGTAGATTAATAGATGGTAGAGTACAGTACATTACTAGATGGTAGGGTACAGTAGATTAATAGATGGTAGAGTACAATATATTAAGAGATGGTAGAGTACAGTAGATTAATACGTAGTAGAGTACAATAGATTAATAGGTGGTAGAGTACAGTAGATTAATAGGTGGTAGAGTACAGTAGATTAATAGGTGGTAGAGTACAATAGATTAATAGATAGTAGAGTACAATAGATTAATAGATGGTAGAGTACAGTAGATTAATAGATGGTAGAGTACAATAGATTAATAGGTGGTAGAGTACAATAGATTAATAGATAGTAGAGTACAATAGATTAATAGATGGTAGAGTACAGTAGATTAATAGATGGTAGAGTACAGTAGATTAATAGATAGTAGAGTACAGTAGATTAATAGATAGTAGAGTACAATATATTAATAGGTAGTAGAGTACAATAGATTAATAGGTGGTAGAGAACAGTAGATTAATAGGTGGTAGAGTACAGTAGATTAATAGATAGTAGAGTACAGTAGATTAATAGATGGTAGAGTACAGTAGATTAATAGGTGGTAGAGTACAGTAGATTAATAGATGGTAGAGTACAGTAGATTAATAGATAGTATAGTACAGTAGATTAATAGATAGTAGAGTACAATAGATTAATAGATGGTAGAGTACAGTAGATTAATAGGTGGTAGAGTACAGTAGATTAATAGATGGTAGAGTACAGTAGATTAATAGATAGTATAGTACAGTAGATTAATAGATAGTAGAGTACAATAGATTAATAGATGGTAGAGTACAGTAGATTAATAGGTGGTAGAGTACAATAGATTAATAGATAGTAGAGTACAATAGATTAATAGATGGTAGAGTACAGTAGATTAATAGATAGTAGAGTACAATAGATTAATAGATGGTAGAGTACAATAGATTAATAGATGGTAGAGTACAGTAGATTAATAGGTGGTAGAGTACAGTAGATTAATAGGTGGTAGAGTACAATAGATTAATAGATAGTAGAGTACAATAGATTAATAGATGGTAGAGTACAGTAGATTAATAGATAGTAGAGTACAATAGATTAATAGATGGTAGAGTACAATAGATTAATAGATGGTAGAGTACAGTAGATTAATAGGTGGTAGAGTACAGTAGATTAATAGGTGGTAGAGTACAGTAGATTAATAGATAGTATAGTACAGTAGATTAATAGATGGTAGAGTACAATAGATTAATAGATGGTAGAGTACAGTAGATTAATAGATAGTAGAGTACAATAGATTAATAGATGGTAGAGTACAATAGATTAATAGATGGTAGAGTACAGTAGATTAATAGGTGGTAGAGTACAGTAGATTAATAGGTGGTAGAGTACAATAGATTAATAGATGGTAGAGTACAGTAGATTAATAGATAGTAGAGTACAATAGATTAATAGATGGTAGAGTACAGTAGATTAATAGGTGGTAGAGTACAGTAGATTAATAGGTGGTAGAGTACAGTAGATTAATAGGTGGTAGAGTACAATAGATTAATAGATAGTATAGTACAGTAGATTAATAGATGGTAGAGTACAGTAGATTAATAGATGGTAGAGTACAGTAGATTAATAGATGGTAGAGTACAGTAGATTAATAGGTGGTAGAGTACAGTAGATTAATAGGTGGTAGAGTACAATAGATTAATAGATGGTAGAGTACAATAGATTAATAGATGGTAGAGTACAGTAGATTAATAGATAGTAGAGTACAATAGATTAATAGATGGTAGAGTACAATAGATTAATAGATGGTAGAGTACAGTAGATTAATAGGTGGTAGAGTACAGTAGATTAATAGGTGGTAGAGTACAATAGATTAATAGATGGTAGAGTACAGTAGATTAATAGATAGTAGAGTACAATAGATTAATAGATGGTAGAGTACAGTAGATTAATAGATGGTAGAGTACAGTAGATTAATAGATGGTAGAGTACAATATATTAATAGGTAGTAGAGTACAATAGATTAATAGATGGTAGAGTACAGTAGATTAATAGATGGTAGAGTACAGTAGATTAATAGGTGGTAGAGTACAATAGATTAATAGATGGTAGAGTACAGTAGATTAATAGGTGGTAGAGTACAGTAGATTAATAGGTGGTAGAGTACAGTAGATTAATAGGTGGTAGAGTACAGTAGATTAATAGGTGGTAGAGTACAGTAGATTAATAGGTGGTAGAGTACAGTAGATTAATAGGTGGTAGAGTACAGTAGATGAATAGATAGTATAGTACAGTAGATTAATAGATGGTAGAGTACAGTAGATTAATAGATGGTAGAGTACAGTAGATTAATAGATAGTAGATTAATAGATAGTAGAGTACAGTAGATTAATAGATAGTAGAGTACAGTAGATTAATATATAGTAGATTAATAGATGGTAGAGTACAATAGATTAATAGATGGTAGAGTACAGTAGATTAATAGGTGGTAGAGTACAGTAGATTAATAGGTGGTAGAGTACAATATATTAATAGGTAGTAGAGTACAATAGATTAATAGGTGGTAGAGTACAGTAGATTAATAGATGGTAGAGTACAGTAGATTAATAGATGGTAGAGTACAGTAGATTAATAGATGGTAGAGTACAGTAGATTAATAGATGGTAGAGTACAGTAGATTAATAGGTGGTAGAGTACAATAGATTAATAGATGGTAGAGTACAGTAGATTAATAGGTGGTAGAGTACAATAGATTAATAGATGGTAGAGTACAGTAGATTAATAGGTGGTAGAGTACAATAGATTAATAGGTGGTAGAGTACAATAGATTAATAGATAGTAGAGTACAGTAGATTAATAGATGGTAGAGTACAGTAGATTAATAGATGGTAGAGTACAGTAGATTAATAGATGGTAGAGTACAGTAGATTAATAGGTGGTAGAGTACAATAGATTAATAGATGGTAGAGTACAGTAGATTAATAGGTGGTAGAGTACAATAGATTAATAGATGGTAGAGTACAGTAGATTAATAGGTGGTAGAGTACAATAGATTAATAGACGGTAGAGTACAGTAGATTAATAGGTGGTAGAGTACAGTAGATTAATAGGTGGTAGAGTACAGTAGATTAATAGATAGTAGAGTACAGTAGATTAATAGGTAGTAGAGTACAGTAGATTAATAGATAGTATAGTACAGTAGATTAATAGATGGTAGAGTACAGTAGATTAATAGATAGTAGAGTACAGTAGATTAATAGATGGTAGAGTACAGTAGATTAATAGATGGTAGAGTACAATAGATTAATAGATGGTAGAGTACAGTAGATTAATAGATAGTAGAGTACAGTAGATTAATAGATAGTATAGTACAGTAGATTAATAGATGGTAGAGAACAGTAGATTAATAGATGGTAGAGAACAGTAGATTAATATATAGTAGATTAATAGATGGTAGAGTACAGTAGATTAATAGGTGGTAGAGTACAGTAGATTAATAGATGGTAGAGAACAGTAGATTAATATATAGTAGATTAATAGATGGTAGAGTACAGTAGATTAATAGGTGGTAGAGTACAGTAGATTAATAGATAGTAGAGTACAGTAGATTAATAGATAGTATAGTACAGTAGATTAATAGATGGTAGAGTACAGTAGATTAATAGGTGGTAGAGTACAGTAGATTAATATATGGTAGAGAACAGTAGATTAATAGATAGTATAGTACAGTAGATTAATAGATAGTAGAGTACAATAGATTAATAGATGGTAGAGTACAGTAGATTAATAGATGGTAGAGAACAGTAGATTAATAGATGGTAGAGTACAGTAGATTAATAGATAGTAGAGTACAGTAGATTAATAGATAGTAGAGTACAATAGATTAATAGATGGTAGAGTACAGTAGATTAATAGATGGTAGAGAACAGTAGATTAATAGATGGTAGAGTACAGTAGATTAATAGATAGTAGAGTACAGTAGATTAATAGATGGTAGAGTACAGTAGATTAATAGATGGTAGAGTACAGTAGATTAATAGATAGTAGATTAATAGGTGGTAGAGTACAATAGATTAATAGATGGTAGAGAACAGTAGATTAATAGATGGTAGAGTACAGTAGATTAATAGATAGTAGAGTACAGTAGATTAATAGATGGTAGAGTACAGTAGATTAATAGATGGTAGAGTACAGTAGATTAATAGATAGTAGATTAATAGGTGGTAGAGTACAATAGATTAATAGATAGTATAGTACAGTAGATTAATAGATGGTAGAGTACAGTAGATTAATATATAGTAGATTAATAGGTGGTAGAGTACAATAGATTAATAGATAGTATAGTACAGTAGATTAATAGATGGTAGAGAACAGTAGATTAATAGATGGTAGAGTACAGTAGATTAATAGATAGTATAGTACAGTAGATTAATAGATGGTAGAGAACAGTAGATTAATAGATGGTAGAGTACAGTAGATTAATAGATAGTAGAGTACAATAGATTAATAGATGGTAGAGTACAGTAGATTAATAGATGGTAGAGAACAGTAGATTAATAGATGGTAGAGTACAGTAGATTAATAGATAGTAGAGTACAGTAGATTAATAGATGGTAGAGTACAGTAGATTAATAGATGGTAGAGAACAGTAGATTAATAGATGGTAGAGTACAGTAGATTAATAGATGGTAGAGTACAGTAGATTAATAGATGGTAGAGTACAGTAGATTAATAGGTGGTAGAGTACAATATATTAATAGATGGTAGAGTACAATAGATTAATAGGTGGTAGAGAACAGTAGATTAATAGATAGTAGAGTACAGTAGATTAATAGATAGTAGAGTACAGTAGATTAATAGATGGTAGAGAACAGTAGATTAATATATAGTAGATTAATAGATGGTAGAGTACAGTACATTACTAGATGGTAGGGTACAGTAGCCATGCACATTCTAATCATGTCTGCAGCTGGAGTAATTGGTGCCCGTTGAGTGATTGACACTGCTGGGTCTGGACTGGAGTACTTAGTATTACATAATGAGGAGTCTACTGCATGCCGCACGCACGCACACACACACACACACACACACACACACACACACGCGCACACACACACACACACACACACACACACACACACACACACACACAAGCCTCTGCATGCCATTAGGCAGGCAGACAGGCTGGAAGTGGTTGCAGTTTTCTGCTCTAATTGACTATTGCACTGAGGCATCCAGGGACCTTTAGCACAGCACCACTTCCTGACACACTTCAACTGATCCCAAAGCATGGCCACACACACACACACATGCACAAACTAATGCACATAAGTAAAAAACTGTCCATCAATGAGCAGAGCACTTTCCCCAACACAGGCAGTACAAAATTCACACAATCAGATCTGGACTCCCAAATGGCAGCCCATCTCCCCTCGTCAAAGGGAGTGCACTGTATAGGGAAAAGGTGCCGTCTCTGACGCAGATCTTACAGGGAGGGACTTTTACATGCGTATCCAAAAAGACCATTAATGGTAATGTTATTGGCAGTTCCTTACACAGTACAGTGACTGTGTCCCAAAGGACACCCTATTCCCTACATAGTGCAATACTTTTGATGGGGCTTTGGTGACAAGCAGTGCACTATGTAGGGAATATGGTGCCATTTGGGATGCAGGCAGTGAGTCAAGGTGGGATTTGCAGAACATAACAGTTTCCCAGAATCTGAGGGCTGTGCTTCTCGGCATCCTGCTTCACACCATGATGAAAGCTTAACAACACAGCTGCTTTCTATGAACCCTGTGACAGGCGCTTTGACAGACTAGTGCCCTGTACAGGGGCTGTGACAGACTAGTGCCCTGTACAAGGGCTGTGACAGACTAGTGCCCTGTACAGGGGCTGTGACAGACTAGTGCCCTGTACAGGGGCTTTGACAGACTAGTGCCCTGTACAGGGGCTGTGACAGACTAGTGCCCTGTACAGGGGCTGTGACAGACTAGTGCCCTGTACAGGCGCTTTGACAGACTAGTGCCCTGTACAGGGGCTGTGACAGACTAGTGCCCTGTACAGGGGCTGTGACAGACTAGTGCCCTGTACAGGGGCTGTGACAGACTAGTGCCCTGTACAGTGGCTGTGACAGACCAGTGCCCTGGGGCATTCTGGCTCGGACAAGGCTCACTTCATCTGAAACCTACATGGGGATGTCACCTCATGTACGTTTCCAACCACAGGTTGTCCAGTATTTAACATAATCAGATTATCCACTGATCCACAGCAGTCAACAGCTTGGCAGTGCATGACGTGTCACGTTACTGTGGACTGATGGACTGATGAGCGTCAAGGCTTTTAGAGATACTTTTGTAACCCTTTCCAGCTTTATGCAAGTCAACAGTCTTCTGAGGTCTCTTTTGTTCGAGGCATGGTTCACATCAGGCAATGCTTCTTGAAGAATTTGCTATCACAAAAGGCCCCAAAATGTTTGAGAACCCCTGCTCTAAAAAAACAACAACCTTAAAGACAGATACTGTATTTCGTGCTATGGCACCTTGAACAGTAAACCAAACTCGGGAGTAGAATCAGAAATCAGAGAGTGCCTCTGACCAGTCAACCAGCATCAGGCCAGGCGTGCTCCCCCCCAACAGTTATTGATCGCATCTTTGCAGCTGCTGTGCTACTCTGTGGATGGGCTGGCCTTTCTGACCACAAGTGTCCATTTATAAACAATGGCACTGGCCTCCACTCCAGACTGGATGCTTTTAATGAGGCAGAGTGCAACTCTCTCTCCTCTCTCTCTCTCTCTCTCTCTCTCTCTCTGGGACACAGTGTTCCTGTAGAAGTGGTGGAGGTGACCTCCAGTACCACTAGAATGTTTCCTAACATAAACACTGTGGAGGAGAAACACTATCCATCACTTAGACCCTGATAGGTCACGTCCAGTTTGGCTGAACTCCTAACCCACTACTGTGGGTAAGCAGTGAAGCTCCCTCTGTTGGCTTGCTTAGTTATTTCAAATGTAAAAAATGACTGCTTAAGTTATGTCAAATCCGAAGAAATCAAGTTGAGCTGATAAAACGTACGTTTGATAAGTTAATAGCACTTAACATTTTAAGTCAGGGTAGTAACAGCTTTCTAAATGGAAACACTCCAGACGCTGTTCTCCCGTTCAGAGGCACTGTGCAGGCTTAAGGGATGTGTTGGCATTCTCTGTGTAACCACGGCTGAGGCATCTCAAACACGTTCGCTATGAAGTCCGCAGCAGGACCTCCGGGGTCTTGATAGAACACAGATACACATATAATTCTCTCTCCCACTGAGAAGTGTTTACATCAGATGTCTGTAGAAGAAGTGGTTTTTTACTGATGTGATGTGACACAAGTCTGCCTAGGTTACTATCCAGAAGTGAGTTACTCAAATTCCTGCTTAGGCCGTTAACCTCCAGTCCTTCTCTAGGAATTGGCTCTGTGATGAACATAGATAAACATGACATCTGCACATTATCTCAAACTGTTCTGTTCTGCAAGTGGACAAAAAAAATACAATGAACAAGAAAACAAAGAAGACTGTGTTGGATGATCAAAACATTGATCCACTGATCCTTTAGGAAAACATAGGAGCTATCTAACATAGGGAAACATAGGAGCTATCTAACATAGGGAAACATAGGAGCTATCTAACATAGGGAAACATAGGAGCTATCTAACATAGGGAAACGTAGGAGCTATCTAACATAGGGAAACATAGGAGCTATCTAACATAGGGAAACATAGGAGCTATCTAACATAGGGAAACATAGGAGCTATCTAACATATGGAAACATAGGAGCTATCTAACATAGGGAAACATAGGAGCTATCTAACATAGGGAAACATAGGAGCTATCTAACATAGGGAAACATAGGAGCTATCTAACATATGGAAACATAGGAGCTATCTAACATAGGGAAACATAGGAGCTATCTAACATAGGGAAACGTAGGAGCTATCTAACATAGGGAAACATAGGAGCTATCTAACATAGGGAAACATAGGAGCTATCTAACATAGGGAAACATAGGAGCTATCTAACATAGGGAAACATAGGAGCTATCTAACATAGGGAAACATAGGAGCTATCTAACATAGGGAAACATAGGAGCTATCTAACATAGGGAAACATAGGAGCTATCTAACATAGGGAAACATAGGAGCTATCTAACATAGGGAAACATAGGAGCTATCTAACATAGGGAAACATAGGAGCTATCTAACATAGGGAAACATAGGAGCTATCTAACATAGGGAAACATAGGAGCTATCTAACATAGGGAAACATAGGAGCTATCTAACATAGGGAAACATAGGAGCTATCTAACATAGGGAAACATAGGAGCTATCTAACATAGGGAAACATAGGAGCTATCTAACATAGGGAAACATAGGAGCTATCTAACATAGGGAAACATAAGCTTGTGGAATATTTACGACCAGGCAGCAATAACCTTCCATATCAACACAGGCTTCCTAGTGAAGATGACAAGTCTCATAATCAGTACCATACATTATGCTGTGCTGGCAGACATGAAAAATCACCCATTCACAACAACATGTAGGACACTGGCTTTAGTGCTAAGATACTGTATGTACTTTACTGTGGAGAGTTATCTCTGTGTTCAAAATGGATTTGTCCTGGTAGGCTAGGAATGAAAAATGCTCAGCAAAGCATTTTCTATGTAGATGCTATAGATTACAACGGCGTTAGAGGTAGCAAGACGAGTACACACAGAGAGAAGTACACAGCTGCCCCTGAACATGCGAGGCATAGAACGACAACGGCGTTAGAGGTAGCAATATGAGTACACACAGAGAGAAGTACACAGCTGCCCCTGAACATGCGAGGCATAGAACGACAACGGCGTTAGAGGTAGCAATACGAGTACACACAGAGAGAAGTACACAGCTGCCCCTGAACATGCGATGCATAGAACGACAACGGTAACAGACTAGAAGAGGTGTAGAATACATTATTATTCTTCATGAAGGAAATGTTTTTCTACCTGCATTTCAGAACATGTTGCTTTAGCATTCAGACTACATTCAAGACAGATCCTGTAATAAAAACATATTTTTGAGTGGTATTTTCCTTTAAGAATTAGTCAAGCTGTAAAGTTTTCAAGAAGCATCACATCACTTTTTAAAATGTATTTAACTAGGCAAGTCAGTTAAGAACAAATTCTTATTTTCAATGACATAAATCAACTCAGATCTTTGCCTCTTGGTCATACTCAGATCCCACCAACAAAACAAAACATTTTCTCCTTTCTTTTGATGTGGGCTATATTAAAAAGGTTGAGAATAAAAATAGGTTTGAGGGCACAGCCCTACTTGAGACACCCACTTGACGTAGAAGAGTTAGTCCTATTGAATAAGAAGGTGACATTTACTGAAACGACACAACGACAAGGAGGTGTTGTTATCACATCTAAGATGGCATTTAAGGCCATGCTACGGTGTACAGTAGAGTCACATTCATTGTGGTGAATTATGACAAGCAGGGTTACAGTAACCAACCCTGCTCCAGGCTGTGTCCCAAATGGATCCCTATATAGTGACCTACAGTACTTTGACCAGGGTCCATAGGGCTCTGGTCAATCGTAGTGCACTATGTAGGGGAAAAGGTGCAGTTTGGGACTCATCCCCAGTGTTTTAGAGAAAAGGTCAGGGACCTACAGAATTGAAATCCACCCTGAAACCAACACAATGTCTTGGCATGGTGGGGAGACTGAGGGGCCAGCCCACGGTGGGGCCAGCCAGGGGCCTGTGGAACTTACGTCAGCTCTTCCTGCCATTGTTGCTGTGTCGTTCTGCTGCACTGATAGAAACACAGCTGGCCAGGCAGGAAGGGAAGAACTGAGGCCATCATGGACTCAGCGCTCCAGGGTGGTTCTAGGTACAGACCTAGGATCAGCTTCGCTCCCCCAGTCCTGACCTTAACCATGAGTGGGCAAAATGCTACATTTTCCTGAGATCAGCATCTAGTGGCAACTTCACTCTACACCGAGCTAGCCAATCAGGACACCACCTCCTCTCAGGTGTTCTAATAGGCTGTTGGATTTTAACACAAAATTGAGTGAGCGCTCTTAACCACCCAATAACACTGGATTCAGTTAACGGTATTGACATTATGATGGTTCTAAGTAAACGGTAGTTAGGAACAAAATGAATCTATTTGTTTTTAACAGGTTAATAAGGCAGTCACAGTAGCTAGCTAGACGTTTGTCAATCATTTGCCATATAGCTCTTACAGTAGGTGTATTCCAAGGTAACTGAATGGAGTGTTACGTAGGACTTAATAATACTCCCCTCTAGATCCTTCTAGTTCTCAGAATAACAAGTGAGTGGGCAGGCAATAGGCTTGGTTCACTAGGGCAGGGTTCTCCAACCCTGTTCCTGGAGATGCCCTCCGGGAGGTTTTCACTCCAACCCTGTTCCTGGAGAGATACTCTCCAGGAGGTTTTCACTCCAACCCTGTACCTGGAGAGATCCTCCGGGCAGAGGCATTACCGGATATGAACCATCCAATAATACCAGATGACAAGTTAAGATCATTTGGATGAATGGTGGTGCTCTAGAGAGAGTGGTGCTCTAGAGAGAGTGGTGCTCTAGAGGGAGTGGTGCTCTAGAGGGAGTGGTGCTTATAGAGGGAGTGGTACTCTAGAGAGAGTGGTGCTTATAGAGGGAGTGGTGCTTATAGAGGGAGTGGTGCTTATATAGGGAGTGGTGCTTATAGAGGGAGTGGTGCTTATAGAGGGAGTATTCATCGGCAGACCAGTCGTGGTGGTGCGGCGGGGCGCCGTGTCGACAGAGAATCCAAGCCAGATGGCGAAAGAGGTATTGTAGAATTTAGTTTGCCTGGCCGGGAGATGTGCCTGGCTCACGGCTAACTGATGCTAGCTTCGTGGCAGTGGTGTTAGTCACTATAGCCAATCGGTAGCAGCGGTGATCCGGTGCCAAGGTCCAGAGTTTACAGCAAGGATCCGGTGGAGTATTGGGCTCTAGCCGTGTATGAGTGGGGTTCTGGTGAACAGCTGAGTAGGCCGGGAGGTGGGCCTCAGGGATAGCTTCGGTACTGGGTGCCACGGTGAGCTAGCTAGCTGCAAGCTAGCTGTGAAGATCCGAAGTAGTGGTCCAGGGATTACGGCAGGAATCCGGCGTTGTTGTGGAGATACAGTACGATACTGGTAGACTGGCAAGTATTATCCAGGCTAAGAACAGGGCTGGTATCTGTGCAGAAGGTAAAAGCCGCTAGCAGTGGCTAACAATGACTGAATAGCTAATTAGCTGGTTAGCTTCTGGAGGTTCTTGAATGTGTTCTAAAATAAAAAATAATAGCGATACCGTATCACATTGGGTGAGGCAGGTTACCGGAAGGTATAGTTGAATTAAAAATCGAAAATAGATGGAAAATAAAATTGAAATATATATATACAAAAAATACGAAAAATACAAAAGTGCACAAGACACGAACAAAACGCGTCTTCACTGCTACGCCATCTTGGAAGAGCACCACTCCCTCTATAAGCACCACTCCCTCTATAAGCACCAATCCCTCTATAAGCACCACTCCCTCTAGAGCACCACTCCCTCTAGAGCACCACTCTCTCTATAAGCACCACTCCCTCTATAAGTACCACTCCCTCTAGAGCACCACTCCCTCTAGAGCACCACTCCCTCTATAAGCACCACTCCCTCTAGGGCACCACTCCCTCTATAAGCACCACTCCTTCTATAAGTACCACTCCCTCTAGGGCACCACTCCCTCTAGAGCACAACTCTCTCTAGAGCACCACTCCCTCTATAAGCACCACTCCCTCTAGAGCACCACTCCCTCTATAAGCACCACTCTCTCTAGAGCACCATTCCCTCTATAAGCACCACTCCCTATAGAGCACCACTCCCTGTGTGATGATTTCTCTAGACTAACTCTGTCACAGTGTTTGAGTGTGATGATTTCTCTAGACTAACTCTGTCACAGTGTTTGAGAGTGTGATGATTTCTCTAGACTAACTCTGTCACTGTGTTTGAGAGTGTGATGATTTCTCTAGACTAACTCTGTCACAGTGTTTGAGAGTGTGATGATTTCTCTAGACTAACTTTGTCACAGTGTTTGAGAGTGTGATGATTTCTCTAGACTAACTCTGTTACAGTGTTTGAGAGTATGATGATTTCTCTAGACTAACTCTGTCACAGTGTTTGAGAGTGTGATGATTTCTCTAGCTCTGTCACAGTGTTAATATTCTGTGAATGCAGCGCGACGTTGTCTCTCACCTCTGCTGTCCTCTCCGGGGCGGCCTTGCTGCTGTTGTTGTGATTCTGGAGGAAGCGACATCCGTCCTTGGCCAGTCTCTGGACCATCTCCAGATGGGACAGGTCTTCCTTGTCGTGCAGGGCACACACACCCCCCGGCTTCAGCGCCGGGGACACAGAGAACATGTACTTCAGGCCACAGTCCCACGACATTACTATAGAGTAGAACCAGCACGGTGTACTCCTCTCCTCCTCTCTCACAGTGCACTCCAAAGGTGTGTGTGTGGGGGATGGGCCAGGAAACCTTGAGTGTGTGTCTGTCTGGCTGTTTGTCTCTGTGTGTGTGTCTGTGAGCGCAGGTGAGTTACGGCCTCCTCTCACTGAGCCAAAGCAGATCCCTGTAGAAGCACCAACAACAGCTCCGGCTGGCTCTCTGGTTGGCCTGCAGATATATAGAAATAGAGAGATAGAGAGGGCTGTGAAACAGCATGGACTCCAGGTGCCTGTGTTCTATATGCTTAGATCCAGAGGGAGAGAGATACTGACTGCTACTGCCTCCTTCCCTTCCCTTTCACTGTTGGGGAAGGAGGGAGGGGAGAGAGGGAGGGGAGAGAGGGAGGGAAAGAGAGGGAGGGGAGGGAAGTAAGGAAGGAAGAGAGGGAGGGAGGGAGAGAGAGAGAGAGGGGGAGAGACATGGAGAGAGGGAGGGCGAGAGAGAGAGAGGGAGAGAGGGGATCAGGAAACATCTGGTAAACCACTCAAGACCAGCCCCTGCAGAGGAAGTTCCACTATCTCTACCTCCCCCTGTCCATGCTGTCTGAGATGGACTGGGCCTGGGTGGGTGAACACTGGGGGGGAGGGGTAGACAGGGGAAGGTAGGGGGGTTTTGGACCCCCTGAGAGAACACAGAGGTAAACACAGTGGACGAATCTGGGTTCACTTTCCAACTATGACCGACAGAGCAAGACATTTTAGTTGATAGAACGTTCAGTGCTGCTGTCACAGGGTGGTCTGTCACAGAGTGGTCTGTCACAGGGTGGTCTGTCACAGGTTGGTCTGTCACAGGGTGGTCTGTCACAGGGTGGTCTGTCACAGGTTGGTCTGTCACAGAGTGGTCTGTCACAGGGTGGTCTGTCACAGGGTGGTCTGTCACAGGTTGGTCTGTCACAGGGTGGTCTGTCACAGGGTGGTCTGTCACAGGGTGGTCTGTCACAGAGTGGTCTGTCACAGGGTGGTCTGTCACAGGGTGGTCTGTCACAGATTGGTCTGTCACAGGGTGGTCTGTCACAGGGGCGTCTGTCACAGGGTGGTCTGTCACAGAGTGGTCTGTCACAGGGTGGTCTGTCACAGGTTGGTCTGTACAGGGTGGTCTGTCACAGGTTGGTCTGTCACAGGGTGGTCTGTCACAGGGTGGTCTGTCACAGGTTGGTCTGTCACAGGGTGGTCTGTCACAGGTTGGTCTGTCACAGGTTGGTCTGTCACAGGGTGGTCTGTCACAGGTTGGTCTGTCACAGGGTGGTCTGTCACAGGTTGGTCTGTCACAGGTTGGTCTGTCACAGGGTGGTCTGTCACAGGTTGGTCTGTACAGGGTGGTCTGTCACAGGTTGGTCTGTCACAGGTTGGTCTGTCACAGGGTGGTCTGTCACAGGGTGGTCTGTCACAGGTTGGTCTGTCACAGGGTGGTCTGTCACAGGGTGGTCTGTCACAGGGTGGTCTGTCACAGGTTGGTCTGTCACAGGGTGGTCTGTCACAGGGTGGTCTGTCACAGGTTGGTCTGTCACAAGGTGGTCTGTCACAGGTTGGTCTGTCACAGGGTGGTCTGTCACAGGTTGGTCTGTCACAGGTTGGTCTGCCGTTTTGCTCGTCCTGTCCTTGCTCCATTCTGTACTTTCTGTTATTGAATAGGTGGGCCAGACTGAAGAGTTGGGTGTGAGTGAAATTGAAAGTCCTTTCCACACCCTAGCTCCTACAGAACCCCACCGGGATGCATGTGATGATGGCTGAGTAGGTCTCATTTGTAAATTGATATTTATTTAATTGCCGTAGAAAATCTCTTAAGGATCCGCAACTTTTTTTTCTCCAATTTTTGCCTAAAATGACACACCCAAATCTAACTGCCTGTAGCTCAGGCTCTGAAGCAAGGATATGCATATTTATGGTATCCTTTGAAAGGAAACCCTTTGAAGTGTGTGGAAATGTGAAAGGGATGTAGGAGAATATAACACAATAGATCTGATAAAAATAATAGAAAGAAAAAGCCAACCGTTCTTTTGTATTGTGTTGTACCATCATCTTTGAAATGCAAGAGAAAGGCCATAATGTATTATTCCAGCCCAGGTACAATTTAGATATTGACCACTAGATGGCAGCAGTGTATGTGCAAAGTTTTAGTCTTATCCAATTAACCATTGCATTTCTGTTCAATGTTTTTTATCAAGACTGCTAAAATGTGCCTAATTTGTTGATGAATAGCTTTTCTTGTTCAAAATTAAGCACTCTCCTCAAACAATAGCATGGTGTTCTTTCACTGTAATATCTAATGTAAATTGAACACTGCAGTTAGATTAACAAGAATTTAAGCTTTCTGCCAATATCAGATACAGTGCCTTGCGAAAGTATTCGGCCCCCTTGAACTTTGCGACCTTTTGCCACATTTCAGGCTTCAAACATAAAGATATAAAACTGTATTTTTTTGTGAAGAATCAATAACAAGTGGGACACAATCATGAAGTGGAACGACATTTATTGGATATTTCAAACTTTTTTAACAAATCAAAAACTGAAAAATTGGGCGTGCAAAATTATTCAGCCCCTTTACTTTCAGTGCAGCAAACTCTCTCCAAAAGTTCAGTGAGGATCTCTGAATGATCCAATGTTGACCTAAATGACTAATGATGATAAATACAATCCACCTGTGTGTAATCAAGTCTCCGTATAAATGCACCTGCACTGTGATAGTCTCAGAGGTCCGTTAAAAGCGCAGAGAGCATCATGAAGAACAAGGAACACACCAGGCAGGTCCGAGATACTGTTGTGAAGAAGTTTAAAGCCGGATTTGGATACAAAAAGATTTCCCAAGCTTTAAACATCCCAAGGAGCACTGTGCAAGCGATAATATTGAAATTGAAGGAGTATCAGACCACTGCAAATCTACCAAGACCTGGCCGTCCCTCTAAACTTTCAGCTCATACAAGGAGAAGACTGATCAGAGATGCAGCCAAGAGGCCCATGATCACTCTGGATGAACTGCAGAGATCTACAGCTGAGGTGGTAGACTCTGTCCATAGGACAACAATCAGTCGTATATTGCACAAATCTGGCCTTTATGGAAGAGTGGCAAGAAGAAAGCCATTTCTTAAAGATATCCATAAAAAGTGTTGTTTAAAGTTTGCCACAAGCCACCTGGGAGACACACCAAACATGTGGAAGAAGGTGCTCTGGTCAGATGAAACCACAATTGAACTTTTTGGCAACAATGCAAAACGTTATGTTTGGCGTAAAAGCAACACAGCTCATCACCCTGAACACACCATCCCCACTGTCAAACATGGTGGTGGCAGCATCATGGTTTGGGCCTGCTTTTCTTCAGCAGGGACAGGGAAGATGGTTAAAATTGATGGGAAGATGGATGGAGCCAAATACAGGACCATTCTGGAAGAAAACCTGATGGAGTCTGCAAAAGACCTGAGACTGGGACGGAGATTTGTCTTCCAACAAGACAATGATACAAAACATAAAGCAAAATCTACAATGGAATGGTTCAAAAATAAACATATCCAGGTGATAGAATGGCCAAGTCAAAGTCCAGACCTGAATCCAATCGAGAATCTGTGGAAAGAACTGAAAACTGCTGTTTACAAATGCTCTCCATCCAACCTCCTTGAGCTCGAGCTGTTTTGCAAGGAGGAATGGGAAAACATTTCAATCTCTCGATGTGCAAAACTGATAGAGACATACCCCAAGCGACTTACAGCTGTAATCGCAGCAAAAGGTGGCGCTACAAAGTATTAACTTAAGGGGGCTGAATAATTTTGCACGCCCAATTTTTCTGTTTTTGATTTGTTAAAAAAGTTTGAAATATCCAATAAATGTCGTTCCACTTCATGATTTTGTCCCACTTGTTGTTGATTCTTCACAAAAAAATACAGTTTTATATCTTTATGTTTGAAGCCTGAAATGTGGCAAAAGGTCGCAAAGTTCAAGGGGGCCGAATACTTTCGCAAGGCACTGTATGTCTATGTCCTGGGAAATGTTTGAATTAACTCTACATAGGACATTTGAAAAACAAAAGTGACAGGACAAATTATAATTTGATCGTAGCGGGAACAGAGAAAGATGTGCTCCTTGATAGAGTGTGGTAGGATATATGGACATATATGTGCTAGAGCAGACCAAAACAAGGACATTCATTCTCAGTATGATATGTGTCAGAGCAGACTAAAACAAGGACATTCATTCTCAGTATGATATGTACCAGAGCAGACTAAAACAAGGACATTCATTCTCAGTATGATATGTGCCAGAGCAGACTAAAACAAGGACATTCATTCTCAGTATGATATGTGCTAGAGCAGACCAAAACAAGGACATTCATTCTCAGTATGATATGTGCTAGAGCAGACCAAAACAAGGACATTCATTCTCAGTATGATATGTGCCAGAGCAGACCAAAACAAGGACATTCATTCTCAGTATGATATGTGCTAGAGCAGACTAAAACAAGGACATTCATTCTCAGTATGATATGTGCTAGAGCAGACTAAAACAAGGACATTCATTCTCAGTATGATATGTGCCAGAGCAGACTAAAACAAGGACATTCATTCTCAGTATGATATGTGCCAGAGCAGACTGAGTCTTAGCAAAGCCCTTCAACTGTACTGTGATAGTTGACTGGGTCTTAGCAAAGCCCTTCAACTGTACTGTGATAGTTGACTGTGTCTTAGCAAAGCCCTTCAACTGTACTGTGATAGTTGACTGGGTCTTAGCAAAGCCCTTCAACTGTACTGTGATAGTTGACTGTGTCTTAGCAAAGCCCTTCAACTGTACTGTGATAGTTGACTGGGTCTTAGCAAAGCCCTTCAACTGTACTGTGATAGTTGACTGGGTCTTAGCAAAGCCCTTCAACTGTACTGTGATAGTTGACTGGGTCTTAGCAAAGCCCTTCAACTGTACTGTGATAGTTGACTGGGTCTTAGCAAAGCCCTTCAACTGTACTGTGATAGTTGACTGGGTCTTAGCAAAGCCCTTCAACTGTACTGTGATAGTTGACTGGGTCTTAGCAAAGCCCTTCAACTGTACTGTGATAGTTGACTGTGTCTTAGCAAATCTCTTCAACTGTACTGTGATAGTTGACTGGGTCTTAGCAAAGCCCTTCAACTGTACTGTGATAGTTTACTGGGTCTTAGCAAAGCCCTTCAACTGTACTGTGATAGTTGACTGGGTCTTAGCAAAGCCCTTCAACTGTACTGTGATAGTTTACTGGGTCTTAGCAAAGCCCTTCAACTGTACTGTGATAGTTGACTGGGTCTTAGCAAAGCCCTTCAACTGTACTGTGATAGTTGACTGGGTCTTAGCAAAGCCCTTCAACTGTACTGTGATAGTTGACTGGGTCTTAGCAAAGCCCTTCAACTGTACTGTGATAGTTGATTGGGTCTTAGCAAAGCCCTTCAACTGTACTGTGATAGTTGACTGGGTCTTAGCAAAGCCCTTCAACTGTACTGTGATAGTTGACTGGGTCTTAGCAAAGCCCTTCAACTGTACTGTGATAGTTGACTGGGTCTTAGCAAAGCCCTTCAACTGTACTGTGATAGTTGACTGTGTCTTAGCAAATCTCTTCAACTGTACTGTGATAGTTGACTGGGTCTTAGCAAAGCCCTTCAACTGTACTGTGATAGTTGACTGGGTCTTAGCAAAGCCTTTCAACTGTACTGTGATAGTTGACTGGGTCTTAGCAAAGCCCTTCAACTGTACTGTGATAGTTGACTGGGTCTTAGCAAAGCCCTTCAACTGTACTGTGATAGTTGACTGGGTCTTAGCAAAGCCCTTCAACTGTACTGTGATAGTTGACTGGGTCTTAGCAAAGCCTTTCAACTGTACAGGAAGAAAACTGCTGATGCACACAAAAGCTAAATGAGAAATACCCCTGTTCTCTTCTCTGGTCTCCAGTATCAGAAGGGGTACCCTCCCTGCATCCTCCACCATGTGAGCTTCAGTTGAGTTCCATGAGGATATGTTCCTTTTTGTTCTTCCAAAGCCACGAGGAATTGGCAGGTGTCCTCCCATCCTTCTCTTTGAGAATCCATAACTGGACGTTTCTACTACATTTATAGGCTGTGTCTCAAATTGTACCCTATTCCCTATTTAGTGCACTACTTTTGATCAGGGTTCATAGTGCTATGTATATGGAGTAGGGTGCCATTTGGGACGCACAGATAGACTACACAGCACATTCATCTCTTCTCTAATTTCTAATGTTTTTTAAAATGTTTATACTGTATATGTTTTGTTAGTTATACTATTTTGATATTGAATACTGCAGGGATTGCAAGTTAAGCATTTCACTGAACTGGTTCATGTGACAAATAAAAACTTGAAACATTCATTTATCTGCTTTTTACTGGAGGAACAAAACAAGGACTTCATCGCTAGAGCCTTGGTTTAAAGTCTCCTTCTTAACCAGACAGATCAGCTAGTCTTTAGAAGGGCTGTCCCTCAGCGGTTACGGGCTGAGGAGGAACGTCAGCTGCACAATGAATACAAATGCATCCCATACATCATTTTCCTCCAGATGGGAAGTCAGATACGCTGTCACCTCAGTCAGGCCAGAGTGTCCAAGGGGAATGGAAGGGGAACGGGGGTGTTGAGGTATCCTCAAGCAGCAGACACCTGTCATTAACTCCTATATCCCCATAGGTATTGGTTTGCTGTTGTGGCCCTTTATGCCAAAGGTGATCATGTGTGTCAGGTTGGCTGCATCGCCGGTTGCTGAGAGTAACAAATGGCTATTGTCATAAGCAGATAACTTGCTAAAATCCCATAAAATGACAACATTACTAAAGCAGAGGATAACATCATATGCATGCTAAGTGTACTGGTCTCACTATGAGTCAAGTAATGTGTGTTTACCACAGTTTTGACAAGGCATCATGTTATTACGTCATTCATATTGTTTGTGACATAAACAAGTGGGTTTATGTGAATTAAACTGTTAAGGGCTCTCTGAGTCTCTCGGCAAGATCGAGTGCAATGGGAAACACTACCCACCCAATAGTTTGTCTGAGGAAACACTACCCACCCAATAGTTTGTCTGAGGAAACACTACCCACCCAATAGATTGTCTGAGGAAACACTACCCACCCAATAGTTTGTCTGAGGAAACACTACCCACCCAATAGTTTGTCTGAGGAAACACTACCCACCCAATAGATTGTCTGAGGAAACACTACCCACCCAATAGTTTGTCTGAGGAAACACTACCCACCCAATAGATTGTCTGAGGAAACACTACCCACCCAATAGTTTGTCTGAGGAAACACTACCCACCCGATAGTTTGTCTGAGGAAACACTACCCACCCGATAGTTTGTCTGAGGAAACACTACCCACCCAATAGTTTGTCTGAGGAAACACTACCCACCCAATAGATTGTCTGAAGAAACACTACCCACCCAATAGTTTGTCTGAGGAAACACTACCCACCCAATAGTTTGTCTGAGGAAACACTACCCACCCAATAGTTTGTCTGAGGAAACACTACCCACCCAATAGATTGTCTGAGGAAACACTTTGCTCATCAAGTGTTTCCTCAGTAGAACAATGTTCTACAATGTTGTAGGTAGTCTGTTAGCAGACTCAGTGGAGGATGAGGAGGAGTAGTCTGTGAGCAGACTCAGTGGAGGATGAGGAGGAGTAGTCTGTTAGCAGACTCAGTGGAGGATGAGGAGGAGTAGTCTGTGAGCAGACTCAGTGGAGGATGAGGAGGAGTAGTCTGTTAGCAGACTCAGTGGAGGATGAGGAGGAGTAGTCTGTGAGCAGACTCAGTGGAGGAAGAGGAGGAGTAGTCTGTGAGCAGACTCAGTGGAGGATGAGGAGGAGTAGTCTGTTAGCAGACTCAGTGGAGGATGAGGAAGAGTAGTCTGTGAGCAGACTCAGTGGAGGATGAGGAGGAGTAGTCTGTGAGCAGACACAGTGGAGGAAGAGGAGGAGTAGTCTGTTAGCAGACTCAGTGGAGGATGAGGAGGAGTAGTCTGTGAGCAGACTCAGTGGAGGAAGAGGAGGAGTAGTCTGTGAGCAGACTCAGTGGAGGATGAGGAGGAGTAGTCTGTGAGCAGACTCAGTGGAGGAAGAGGAGGAGTAGTCTGTGAGCAGACTCAGTGGAGGATGAGGAGGAGTAGTCTGTTAGCAGACTCAGTGGAGGAAGAGGAGGAGTAGTCTGTGAGCAGACTCAGTGGAGGATGAGGAAAAGACTATGCCATATCCCCCAGGTATTCATGCAAATGCAGAGCCCTTTGTCTCAAATGGCACCCTATTCCCTACATAGTGTACTCATTTTGACCAGTCTAACTATAGGGCCACAAGGATATCATTACCACCTCTTAATTAACCTCTATGGGATCGGTGTCCTGGGATCGGTTGAGCTAACGTAGGCTAATGTGATTAGAATGGAGCTGTAAGTAACTAAAAAAATCCCAGAACAAAGACATATCTGATATGGGCAGAAAGCTTAAATTCTTAATCTAATTTACAGTAATCTAAGAATTGTTGTTGTTAATCTAACAATTTACAGTAGCTATTACAGTGAAATAACACCATACTATTGTTTGAGGAGAGTGCATAATGATGAACTTGAAAATGTATTAATTAACCAGTTAGGCACATTTGGGCAGTCTTGATACAACATTTTGAACATATATGCAATGGTTCATTGGATCAGTCTTAAACTTTGCACATACACTGCTGCCATCTAGTGGCCAAACTCTAAATTGCACCTGGGCTGGAATAATACATTATGGCCTTTCTCTTGCATTTCAAAGATGATGGTACAACAAAAAAACTTTGTATTATCGTTTACCAGATCTATTGTGTTATATTCTCCTACATTAATTTCACATTTCCACAAACTTCAAAGTGTTTCCTTTTAAATATGGATATATGCATATCCTTGCTTCAGGGCCTGAAGGCAGGCAGTTAGATTTGGGTATGTAACTTTAGGCGAAGATTGAAAAAAAGGGTCGGATCCTTACCAAGTATAACTACAGAGCCACAAGGATGTCATTACTACCCTCTTAATTAGCACAGTCTAACTATAGAGCCACAAGGATATCATTACAACCCCCCCCCCCCCTAATTAACACAGTCTAACTATAGAGCCACTACTCTCTGTATTGACACAGTCTAACTATAGAGCCACAATGATATCATTACTACTCTCTTAATTAACACAGTCTAACTATAGAGCCACAATGATATCATTACTACCCTCTTAATTAACACAGTCTAACTATAGAGCCACAATGATATCATTACTACCCTCTTAATTAACGCAGTCTAACTATAGAGCCACAATGATATCATTACTACCCTCTTAATTAACACATTCTAACTATAGAGCCACAAGGATATCATTACTTCCCTCTTAATTAACACAGTCTAACTATAGAGCCACAAGGATATCATTACTTCCCTCTTAATTAACACAGTCTAACTATAGAGCCACAAGGATATTATAATTACCCTCTTAATTAACACAGTCTAACTATAGAGCCACAATGATATCATTACTACCCTCTTAATTAACACAGTCTAACTTGTATGTCTTAGATGTGGTAGACCATGTGCTGACTTAATCAAGTACCAAAAGTACACTTAGTGTACAAAACATTAAGAACACCTTCCTATTATTGAGTTGTGTCCTCAGAACAGCCTCAATTCATCGGGGCATGGACTCTACAAGGTGTTGAAAGCGTTCCACAGGGATGCTGGCCCATGTTGACTCCATTGCTTCCTACATTTGGGTCAAGTTGGCTGGATGTCCTTTGGGTGGTGGACGATTCTTGATACACACAGGAAACTGTTGAGTGTGGAAAAACCCAGCGGTGTTGCAGGTCTTGACACAAGCCAGTGCACCTGGCACCTACTGTACTACCATACTCTGTTCAAAGGCACTTATATATTTAGTCTTGCCCATTTACTCTCTGAATGGCACACATACAGTACACAATCCATATCTCAAATGGCTCAAGGCTTAAAAATCCTTCTTTAACCTGTCTCCTCCCCTTCATCTACACTGATTGAAGTGGATTTAATAAGTGACATCAATAAGGGATCATAGCTTTCATCTAGATTCACCTGGTCAGTCTGTGTCAGGGAAAGACCAGGGGTTCTGAATGTTTTGTATATTTAGTCTATACCATAACTGTGTGTTAAAATGGCAGTGAGGATGATTGAATCAAAATCAGATTAGGGAGTTAAAATAGATTTCCGTGTGAACATTTTTGGGTGTAAAACATCCATCTTGGATACATGTTCCTAAAATGACATACCAAGCATTCTAACATAAAGTGTTTATCCCTGCAATGGCATGAGTCTAGATACGCCAAGCCATTCCTCAACAGTTAGTATTGGAGTGAATGTGAGACTGTATCTTTCCTCCAGTGAATAATTACATTTCAGTGATTAAAGTATTTTTTTAACCTCTCGCTTTGGGCTGGATGTGTCAATTTGTAGCTCATACATACATCATTTATGAGCTAAATTAATGTTTTAAGCTCAATTAGCCACAAATTCATAGTTTGAAAGTGACATTTTGTGGAAGCTGTGCGGCGTAATTTTCAATACATCCTAGCACGCCTCTTTTCACTGTGGATGGAGTCTCTCCGGGACCTTCATGTGAAGTATCTCCCTGGACACACTCCCCCTCCCTGTGGAGCTTCTCCTTAGGCCTGTCTGGAGACAAACACAATCTAAAGAGACAGACACTACATATCTAATGGCACCCTATTTCCTATGTAGTGCACTTGTTTTGACCATAGGTCCATGTGTTTAGTCGTTGTATTGTGTTCATACTGGGGTGCCATTTTGAGACACAGAGAGAGAATGTCCTCACCCTCTGCAGCACATCGCTTCTTTAAGACTTCACATCTACAACCTGGGGGTCGGGAACGAATTGAGGGTTGAGAACGAAAGACATTACAGTCTGTCTGTCTGTTCAGTAGCTTACCACTTTGAACTTATCCTGACACTTGCTGTACTCTGACATGAATATTGAGGCAACACCAGATTCCAGAAAGTACTAATTTATGATTTAAAATGATTGTTTATTATTCATGATTTAAAAACAGAAAAGCATAGAACAGGTGGAGACATGTCAGGGTGATCATGTGACGTGGGTGCAGGCTAGTCAGGACTGGTGAAGTCACTCAGAGGGAAAGGAATCTAAAACCAAACTGACTTCCTTATCCATTCTCTTCACCTTCCCTTCCTTATCCCTCCTGGTGAAGGTTTCCTCCCTGAGACAAAGCACCAAGGACAGCAATCTGTGCATCCCAAACGGCACCCTATTCCCTATAAAGTGCACTACTATATAAGGAATAGGGTGCCATTTGGAACGTCCCCACTGACTTCATATACTGATACTGACACAGTTTCTAAGGCAGGGGAGAGAGAGAGAGAGAGAGAGAGAGAAACCGAAACCATCAGCACATAATCCTCGAGATCATTAAATAAACTACACAAAGTACAACAGTGCTAGTGTGCAAGTGCAGTTTCAAGTTCCCTGGTTACAGTACATCACTGGTCTAAAACCATAATCTAACCCTGCTGTGTTCACTGGTTACAGTACATCATTGGTCTAAAACCATAATCTAACCCTGCTGTGTTTCACTGGTTACAGTACATCACTGGTCTAAAACCGTAATCTAACCCTGCTGTGTTCACTGGTTACAGTACATCACTGGTCTAAAACCGTAATCTAACCCTGCTGTGTTTCACTGGTTACAGTACATCACTGGTCTAAAACCATAATCTAACCCTGCTGTGTTCTCTGGTTACAGTACATCACTGGTCTAAAACCATAATCTAACCCTGCTGTGTTCTCTGGTTACAGTACATCACTGGTCTAAAACCATAATCTAACCCTGCTGTGTTCTCTGGTTACAGTACATCATTGGTCTAAAACCGTAATCTAACCCTGCTGTGTTTCACTGGTTACAGTACATCATTGGTCTAAAACCATAATCTAACCCTGCTGTGTTCTCTGGTTACAGTACATCACTGGTCTAAGACTGTAATCTAACCCTGCTGTGTTTCACTGGTTACAGTACATCATTGGTCTAAGACTGTAATCTAACCCTGCTGTGTTCACTGGTTACAGTACATCATTGGTCTAAAACCGTAATCTAACCCTGCTGTGTTCACTGGTTACAATACATCATTGGTCTAATACCGTAATCTAACCCTGCTGTGTTCACTGGTTACAGTACATCATTGGTCTAAAACCGTAATCTAACCCTGCTGTGTTCACTGGTTACAGTACATCATTGGTCTAAGACTGTAATCTAACCCTGCTGTGTTCACTGGTTACAGTACATCATTGGTCTAAAACCGTAATCTAACCCTGCTGTGTTCACTGGTTACAGTACATCATTGGTCTAAGACCGTAATCTAACCCTGCTGTTGAAGTTATTTAGAATAAGCGTTACATGGAGAAAGTCAGATCTCTCTGAAATGAAAGTGGATTGGCCCTCCCTTCAGCAAAAATATATTTGACCTAAACCCTCCCCGAACGAACGCTTGAAACAAAATGCCCTTGTCTGTATCCAAAACAATAAACCAAGCATAAAGTGGATAGCAGAGAACATGTTCACCATTTACCCTCACTTCTTGGACAGGCCAGTCTTAGATATGCAGTTTTACAAACTGCTCTTCATCCAGGAAGCATTACATGGCAGCCCAGGAATGTTGATTGTGCCCAGGCTGCGGGCCAGAAGATTGCCCACACACATTACCCAAATTACAGGCCAAGAATGGACAGAGTGTGTTCATCTTGTCATATTTCTCCAATGCCAAATCAGTGTGTCTTGTTTGCAATGAAACTGTTCCTGTTTGCAAATAATTACATCTGAGAAGCCATTAGGAATCTGAACATGGTACTTTCAAAAGTTAGGCTTACCTTTCCACCCCGGACAGAGTAGAACCTACCGACGCAGAAAAATGTAAGCTTTAACTGCTGGCTACTCTTCTTCTGTGGTTTAACACAATGAGAGAAGGTCCCAAGTGTTTCTCTAAAAGCTGTCTGGGTTTAAACATCTTCTATTTTACATACAGAAAGTGAATAACTAAAAAAATTGATTGTAACAGAATTAGATTACTTCCAAAACAAAGTCAATTTTTTGTCTCCTCGGTTATAGAAGGTTGTAGCTCGGACTCTGAATGTCAAAGAAAGTAAACAATGATATCCCCATATGCATTGGAGTCACATACATATTTCTATCATAAAGCATTACGGATCAAATAGATCACTTTACATAATCGTATCCGTAAGATAAAAAGTGGAGGCGTGTGCTTTTTGACATTTTCTTTAACAAAAAGTAGGCCTATGGCATACCCTCTCATACCCTCTCATACCCTCTCATACCTTCTCATACCCTCTCATACCCTCTCATACCCTCTCAAACCCTCTCATACCCTCTCATACATTCTCATACCCTCTCATACCCTCTCATACCCTCTCATACCCTCTCAAACCCTCTCATACCCTCTCATACCTTCTCATACCCTCTCATACCCTCTCATACCCTCTCATATCCTCTCATACTCTCTCATACCCTCTCATACCCTCTCATACCTTCTCATACCCTCTCATACCCTCTCATACCCTCTCATACCTTCTCATACCCTCTCATACCCTCTCACACCCTCTCAATTGGTGTCTTGGTTTTATCTTAACAGCCCTTCAACTGACAGGTAGGCTATTTAAAGAGTGCATGGTTGGTGGAGGAATTGACCTACAAATTAATGGATATAGCAGTCAAAAGCCTAATTTTGTTTGTCAAACAGGTAGGCCTACCTCCTTTTTCTTAAATAGGAAGAAATAGTCTTCAACACAAAGCCCTCTTGTTGTTAGTAAAGTCTAATTCAAATGAAGATGGTTTAAATGAATTATGACTGCTTGAATTTGCCTTCTTTCAGCACTATGAGCTGTCCATTTCTGATTGATTGTGCTGCGGCTGCTGCTTCAAGTTTCAGCACCACGATGTGAGTTACTTGAATCTGTCTTATTGTGAGGTCAATAACTCCGATAAATACATCATGGGTAAGAAACATATTGTTTTTAATAAAATCATTTATAGTAATGGCAAGCTATCAAAGTTGACCTCCGGTCCTCCTCATGATCTTCACACTCTCCTTCTCAAACTGAACAGAACATAGGCTATTGGATAGTCCACATGCAAGGCCTCGTTAGTCTGTGTCCCGAAGATAAATCCATCCCTGACCAGAATAATCACCTCTGACAGCTCGTGACAGCCCCTGAGAGTTTAGCACCTGTGAGAATCCACTCCAGCATTAAATTGGGTATATTGTTGGGTGATATTGCACACTGCCTGAAGCAATCCCAATTGACAGCTTTACTTTGAGATTTTTTGTGCTTGACATCCCAGAGTGACATTGACCTCTGCTGGCCATGAGAGTCATTGCAGGTGAATTTGCCTCAGGCAATTATATTACAAAGAAAAGTGTTGAGATAATTGCCACAGCCTGATCTCCTCCTGCTCTTCCTCTTTCCTCTTCCTCTCTCTCCCCCTCTCTCTCTGTCTATCTCTCCCTCTTCATCTCTCTCTCTTTTTGCTCTTCATCTCTCTCTCTCCTCTCTCTCTCTCTCTCTCCTCTCTCTCTCTCTCTCTCTCCTCTCTCTCTCCCTCTCTCTCTCTCGCTCTGTGATATAGAGCGAGAGATGGCACTAGGCGGTGGCACTAGGCCTACTTCCTACTTCCTGATTAATTGGGGACGGGGCTTCACCTGTGGTTCTATTTCTGAACATCCTGTCTTCTCTCCAGCGGTCAAAATGCTCAGTAAGATCCCGTCAGCAGAATCTCTAATGCCTTATGCCAGTATGGGAGCCAAGATCTGGGAAATGTCACCATTAAATATGCACAAGATCCACAAGGGACAGGCAGTATTAATATTGTTAGAGTCATGAGGTAGCCTATGATCTGGGAAAGGATCCAACTAGAACATTAACTCAGGAAGGTTGAAATGGTGCCTTTATTAATATTGTTAGAGTCATGAGGCAGCCTATTCTTCTTTATTTATGGAGGGGATTAACTGGGACTGGGTAGGGTCAGAGGCAGACCTGTTTGGTGCTTGGCAGTGAGGGGCGTTTTGGAGCCTCTTCCTGGATGAAACGTAGTGCAGTACATGAACTGTATACTGACTGTCGTTTATGATGCTGCATTCATGTGCTCTCAGAATTATTGGAAATTTACGGAACTCGTGACTGAAAAGCTCCCAGAAACCCCCTGGACTCGTCATAACTATGACTTTTAGACATCCAAATCAGTTCGTAATGAGCTTTGGTGAAGAGGGAAATGTTGGTAACAAAACATTTCAAGTCAAAATACCAAGACATCTTAATCCGTGTTTATTGTCATCATAAATAACAGTCTGAAACAGAAAGGGACAACAAATTATAGATGTAAGTGAACAATACGCCACAGGAAAATATGATAGAAAAACAAATAAATTGTGATGTGGTGCTGTTTGCATGGCAACGAGATCAACTTTGATGGGATTACCACTGTACAGAAAGGAGATGGCCGTACATAGCTGAGAGACATGTCCAAGTCAGTTTTTCAAACACGGTTTTCTTGTACTGTACTGAGGTAAGGTTTTAGTTCATGAGAACAACAAGGAAACAGGATGCGTAGGTGTTCTAGTGTAATACAACACTGCCTTATTCCAGAATCATATAGACCTATCAATCTACTAAACACTGATCTCAAAACAGGTCACAA
Organism: Oncorhynchus mykiss; assembly: GCF_057628025.1. Taxonomy (NCBI): domain Eukaryota; kingdom Metazoa; phylum Chordata; class Actinopteri; order Salmoniformes; family Salmonidae; genus Oncorhynchus; species Oncorhynchus mykiss. The sequence goes on from NC_143024.1 coordinate 13,821,027, forward strand.
AATAAAAGAGGAAATCTAAATCTGTTTGCTATAAATTTGTCAAACTGCATTAATATCACTCTGTTTCTATGTGAAGGGAAAGCATTTACAATTTGGAAGCTATTTTCAGTTATCTAAGTACACAAGCAATTATGGTCCGTTTGGTTTCCTCTGATTTCAATGCATGTTGTTTTATTTCTTACTATCTTTATGTTCTTATGATATGTTCCTGCGATCCGGTTTAAATTCTATCTGTTTTTAATGATATCATGTGTTAATCAATAGGCACATGTCTGCCTGATTCATCCACAGAGAAACAGACCAGGAGAAGATGACACTACAGCCTCTCTCTTCTGTCCATCAAGGGGGTCTCCTTTATAATGTTCAGTATCTCACAATCTGACACCAACTTCCCTTTAGTTTTCCTTTTGGACTTCCTGGATCTCCAAGTGGACGGAGCAGTAACATGTTTGCCACTTGTTAAAGTTGTTAAGTCTCGTTGCTTCTTCTTTTTGTTACTGTCACCTGCTTCACCAGGCCCAGTTCTTTACTATGTGAGGGTTAGAAAAATACATCCATCCATCCAATTCCCATCCCAACTCTGAGTCGGTCAACAGACTGCCATAATGAAGCTCTTGCAGTAATCCAAAATGTCTGGAAAGGCGTGTTCTGCTGCTGCTGCCTCAGCCTGCCCTCTGTGCCCTTTTCCTGAGGTGGGAGAACCTACCACGGTAGGGGACCAACACTAAGGTGGGAGAACCTACCACGGTATGGGAGCAACACTAAGGTGGGAGAACCTACCACGGTATGGGACCAACACTAAGGTGGGAGAACCTACCACGGTAGGGGACCAACACCGCATCTGTTGCGACCACCTCAACCTATGTACAGAAGGGAAAAGGTGGATCTTACTTTAGTTAACCTGAGTTCTAGTTTGTTACCGTACCTTAGCACTTGGCCGTACTACACCTGACCATGCAGGGAGATAGCAACCAGGTTGGGGAGGACACGACAGACAGTTGCTGTGTTGTGCTGTAATGAATGAATGGCTGGATGGTGGGGAAGGAGTGTCACAGTATTGTATTGTTGCCTAGCAATGAGAGTGCAGAGGGAACAAGAGAGAAGAGACATTCATTTCACAGGCAGGCGCAGGCAGAGTGGAGTCTTTGGGCACATGCTTTGTCGCGGAAAGCCGCACGGCCTCCCTACGTGTCCAGACATCCAGCAGGTTTCCTCTTGGCTTTGCGTGCGTATAGGAAGTACATTGTGTGTCCTGTGGTGATGAACAGTACAGAGATGATGACCAGGATGCCAAAGTGCTGGGGCTGCGGAGCAGAGATGACCATGATGAAGTGGAGAAGGTCCATCAAGTAGTTCATGGAGCTCTGGACCCCGTTGACCACACCACGTTCTGACTCACAGATGTTCTCCTGAAGCAGCTGGGTCACGGTCAGGTCAAAGGACCACAGACCTGGAACACACAGGATACACAGACAATGGTCAGTGGTTGCTTTGGTCTATACAGATTGACCACTATACTATAGTCTATACAGATAGACTACTAGACTATGGTCTATACAGATAGACTACTACACTATGGTCTATACAGATTGACCACTATACTATAGTCTATACAGATAGACTACTACACTATGGTCTATACAGATTGACCACTATACTATATACTATACTGGAACGAATTGCAATCTCTGAAGCTGGAGACTCACATCTCCCTCACTAGCTTTAAGCACCAGCTGTCAGAGCATTTTACAGATCACTGCACCTGTACTTAGCCTATCTGTAAACAGCCCATCTATCTACCTACCTCATCCTCATACTGGTATTTATTTTGCTCCTTTGCACCCCAGTATCTCTACCTGCACATTCATCTTCTGCACATCAATCACTCCAGTGTTTAATTGCTATATTGTAATTACTTCGCCACCATGGCCTATTTATTTCCTTATCTTACCTCATTTGCACTCACTGTATATAGACTTTTTGTTTTCTTTTGTTCTACTGTATTATTGACTATGTTTTGTTTATTCCATGTGTAACTCTGTGTTGTTGTATGTGTCGAACTGCTTTGCTTTATCTTGTCCAGGTCGCAGTTATAAATGAGAACTTGTTCTCAACTAGCCTACCTGGTTAAATAAAGATGAAATAAAAATAAATAAATAAAAACTATAGTCTATATAGATAGACCCCCACACTCTGTCATCAAAACTGGTAAAAATATTCCGGTATAATACAAAAATGATTATCTTCCAACACTATCTGAACTAATTTACTGTTGAGTTTCAAAAGAACTGAATACCCACAGCCTAGGTTAGAAACATGCATAATACAGTTGCTATTGTTAAGCTGTGGATCAGCAACTCAATCCAATTGTGAAGGGCCTGGGTCTGCTCGTCCCTCTTACTCACCGATGCGTGCTGTGATGACCCCCAAGAACAGCAGGATTATAGAGATGTAGGAGTCTGGCTCCATGCCTGATGGCATATTCTCAAACAGCACCGTGTTGTTGGTCCAGTGGATGGACGAGCGGTCGGGCAGCAGCGGCTGATTAATGCCACCCCGCATCGGGTAGGTGTGTTTCTGCCTCTGGCCCTCCACCATCCCCCCGGCCGCCGACAACGTTGAGTTGGCGTCCAGGAAGGGCCTGAGCAGGCGGAGGTCCATGGGGCTGCCGGGGGCGAACACAGAACACACACACAGCAGCAGACAGCAAAGATGGAGACAGCTGGAGATGATGCCTGTGTTGACTAAACCGTAGGCCTTCCTCAGCTTGGTGAACATGATGGTGCCCATGAGGCCTGTTATAGCCGAGACCCCCATCAGCAGACTGAGCAGGGAGCCACTGATGCCCTGGGTGTAGGCGTAGCCCGTGGTGATGCAGTCGAAGCCCAGGACAGTTGTGTAGAGGAAGGCCAGGCCCATCCCAGCCAGGAAGACATCCTGGCGGTAGTAGGCCCTCCAGCCGTCCTTACAGGTGCTCAGCAGCCAGCGGAAGCGTCCAAAACACAGAGGCAGGTTGGTGACCTCCTTGAGGTTCAGGCTCATGTCGTCATCACTGAGGCCCGGGGCTGATGTCACCACCTCACTATGCTCTACTGAGAGGGAGAGGACAAGCATAAGTCAAGCTACTAACAATGATCTACTGAGAGGACAAGCATCAGTCAAGCTACTAACAATGATCTCCTGAGAGGACAAGCATCAGTCATGCTACTAACAATGATCTACTGAGAGGACAAGCATCAGTCAAGCTACTAACAATGATCTACTGAGAGGACCAGCATCAGTTAAGCTTCTAACAATGATCTACTGAGAGGGAGAGGACAAGCATCAGTAATGATACTAACAATGCTCTACTGAGAGGACAAGCATCAGTCATGCTACTAACAATGCTCTACTGAGAGGGAGAGGACAAGCATCAGTCATGATACTAACAATGCTCTACTGAGAGGACAAGCATCAGTCAAGCTACTAACAATGATCTACTGAGAGGACAAGCATCAGTCATGCTACTAACAATGATCTACTGAGAGGACAAGCATCAGTCATGCTACTAACAATGATCTACTGAGAGGACAAGCATCAGTCATGCTACTAACAATGATCTACTGAGAGGGAGAGGACAAGCATCCGTCATGCTACTAACAATGCTCTACTGAGAGGGAGAAGACAAGCATCAGTCATGCTACTAACAATGATCTACTGAGAGGACAAGCATCAGTCAAGCTACTAACAATGATCTACTGAGAGGGAGAGGACAAGCATCAGTCATGCTACTAACAATACTCTACTGAGAGGACAAGCATCAGTCATGCTACTAACAATGATCTCCTGAGAGGACAAGCATCAGTCATGCTACTAACAATGATCTACTGAGAGGACAAGCATCAGTCATGCTACTAACAATGATCTACTGAGAGGACAAGCATCAGTCATGCTACTAACAATACTCTACTGACAATTGTAGCTGGAAACAGCCGATTTCATTCCATTTTACTGTAAAGTAAAGCTATGCTTCACTGTAAAGTTGGATGAAACAGGTTGGAAGATCCACTATTCTTGACTTTACCAACTCAACTACTGAAGTAGTCACACAGTGACCAGGACAACAGGACACTGACCTTGTGACCCCCTCCTCTCCACCAGTCCCTCCGTCCTCTCTGCTGGTCTCTCTAGGGAGGCCTGGCCGTCCTCGGGCGCAGGTGGTTTGACGGACAGCGCCGGGACAATGCGGTAGACCCGGGACAGGAAGATAAACTCCACGATGAGGGACACCAGGTTCCAGCCCAGGATGAAACCGCAGCCGATCACGTTGGAGGCCAGGGTCATGACCTGTCCCACCGCCAGCGGTGCCAGGATGTTGGTCACCTGATCGATGCGCCGCATGGTAGCATTCATCCCTTCAGATGAGAATCAACCAAAAGGTACAGGGTTTAGTTTGGTTGTGGTGATATGGTATCTGTGTTACCAGCTTTACCAATGGCTACATTATCAAACGGCCTCTATTGTAATGCATGTGATACATCCTAGATAAACTAAATACATAGAGTGTCTGATAACCTTGAAGTGCTTTAACCAGCAGCCAGTTCAGCAGCCGAAACAGAAACAACAATCCCTTGTGATGTAATAGCGTGTGGCAGGTCTGCCAGTCTCACCGGCGAGGTGCCCCCGGTTGTATCCAGTGATAACCACAATCCAGTCCCTCTGGATGGCGATGGTCAGCGCTGTGCTTGCTAGGTTAGCCACATCTGCCAGGACGATCACCACCGTATAACAAACCACCTTGTGTAAGTTTTGTGATGCAACACGTTACTACACATGACAGCACAGAGCAGCAGGAGGCTCAGAACAGCAGCAGCAACAACAACAACATGGACACAGAACAGTGCAGGTGAAACAGCAACCGTCACAGCAGTTTGCAATAATATATCTAGCCTGATTCTCAACAGACCTGGGTTTAAATAGTATTCATTTTCTTTCAAATACATTGAGTGTTTGATTGAGCATGCCTGGAGCACTGGATGGGTGGGGTTTGTCATTTTAGGACTATTCCATTGGTTCCATTGCACCGGGCAAACTCAATCAAGTGCAGATAAAGTCTTTGAAAGGATACAAATACTATTTCAATCCATATCTGATTCCAAAACATACTGTTGGTTCACATCATGAGAGTTTAGACAGTATGGGAGAGAAAATGAAAAATATACTCACAGTTAACCAGCCATCCCAAATGCTCTCAATCCACTGTTTATATAAGAAGACCAACATCAGCACAATGCTACACACCGTCACTGAAATGTTCTGAACCAACAAGGATGCATGCGCCACTAAAACCAAGGAAGGAGAAGAAACTAAGACTCTAAAATAGTCTGGGACAATGCATTTCAGAGAACCATAAAGACTTCTACAGAACCATAAATGTATGATTGGTCTTAAAGGGGCATTCTGCAGTTGCCATAGTACATTCATTTTATGGACTTTTAAAGTAGTGATATATAGCCATTGATTCTAAAATAATATTACTTATAAATGACTCATGAGCTTAGATCATCTGTTGTACCCCATTAGATCCCCAAATATACGCTTGTTTTACTTTGTAATTGTAAACTAACTCTGTATAGCTTAAAAACATGATTCAAACTATAATGTTCGTCTCATGGATGGTCAGTACTTGCATCCATAGCTCTATCTATGAATTTGTGAGTGGTTACATTTATCCAGCCAAATCCCTCAGCAATTTACCCAAATAGTGGTAGGATGCAACTTTGTTACTGTTTGAACTGCAGAGTGCCCATGTGAGGCAGGGAGGCAGGCAATTAGGACTGTATCCCAAATAGTATCCTATTCCCTATTATATTGCAGTACCTTTCGGGTGCCATTTGGGACTAGATGTCAGTCCCTATAGCTGTAAATATAAATGATTGTTGGTCTAACCTTTGTTCCTGGGGTTGCGGTCAACCCAGTCCCCAATCAACGCCCCTAACAGCAGCACTGACCCCGCCACCACCAAGCCGAATATTGCGGTCAGCAGCAGGTTCCGTCCATACAGCTCGATCAGGAACACCGAAATGGCAAAGTGCCACATACGGTCACCCTATTAGGAAGACAAATAGTCATCATGACGGAGAAGAACGTTTTCAGCTTTTGGCTTTTAGCTTTTTACTCTTTCTAGGGGTAAAGGGCATATAGAGAAATGTAAAGTATGTCCATCTTTCATTGATTTGCAAGACACTACCAGGTTGATGACATAAACCTTATAGTGTCCAGCCGGTATGGCTTTGTAGCTCCCTTACCCATTGTTGTTACATGAAAAGGCTTCTTACCCACATGGACAGTGCCCCACTGACGTAGATCAGGAATTTAGGGCCCCTGAGGTAGATGAGGGCTGACCCTGGTGAGTATGTTCAACAGAGACACACAGTAACATGAACAATAACCAGAGATAACATCATTATGAGTCTACAGGACACATTCTGCATCTATAGCTGGAAAACCACCTAACATTAAGCACTGGGCATCAGAGTATGTCTGAACATATTTAGGACCAGGATGTGTTCTGATCAGAAAACAAAAGCATTAAGTTGCTCTTACACCTAACACTTTACATTAAGTAGCTCTTATACCTAACACTTTACATTAAGTAGCTCTTATACCTAACACTTTACATTAAGTAGCTCTTATACCTAACACTTTACATTAAGTAGCTCGTACACCTAACACTTTACATTAAGTAGCTCGTACACCTAACACTTTACATTAAGTAGCTCTTATACCTAACACTTTACATTAAGTTACTCTAACACCGAACACTTTACATTAAGTAGCTCGTACACATAACACTTTACATTAAGTAGCTCGTACACCTAACACTTTACATTAAGTAGCTCTTATACCTAACACTTTACATTAAGTAGCTCTTACACCTAACACTTTACATTAAGTAGCGCCTACACCTAACACTTTACATTAAGTAGCTCTTATGCCTAACACTTTACATTAAGTTATCTTACACCTACTGTAACCCGTTACATTAAGTTGCTCTTATACTTAACACGTTACATTAAGTAGCTCTTATGCCTAGCACTTTACATTAAGTAGCTCTTACAACTAAACGCTACATTAAGTTGCTCTTATACCTAACATTTTACATTAAGTAGATCGTACACCTAAAACTTTACATTAAGTAGCTCTTATAGCTAACCCTTTATGTTAAGTAGCTCTTATACCTAACACTTTACATTAAGTTACTCTAACACCTAACACTTTACATTAAGTAGCTCGTATACCTAACACTTTACATTAAGTAGCTCTTATACCTAACACTTTACATTAAGTTACTCTAACACCTAACACTTTACATTAAGTAGCTCGTACACCTAACACTTTACATTAAGTTACTCTAACACCTAAGACTTTACATTAAGTTACTTTAACATCTAACACTTTACATTAAGTAGCTCGTACACCTAACACTTTACATTAAGTTACTCTAACACCTAACACTTTACGTTTAGTGGCTCATTCTCCTTAACACTTTACATTAAGGTACTCTAACACCTAACACTTTACATTAAGTTACTTTAACACCTAACACTTTACATTAAGTTACTTTAACACCTAACACTTTACATTAAGTAGCTCTTATACCTAACACTTTACATTAAGTTACTTTAACACCTAACACTTTACATTAAGTTACTCTAACACCTAACACTTTACATTAAGTTACTTTAACACCTAACACTTTACATTAAGTTACTCTAACACCTAACACTTTACATTAAGTTACTTTAACACCTAACACTTTACATTAAGTAGCTCACACACCTAACACTTTACATTAAGTTACTTTAACACCTAACACTTTACATTAAGTTACTCTAACACCTAACACTTTACATTAAGTTACTTTAACACCTAACACTTTACATTAAGTAGCTCATACACCTAACACTTTACATTAAGTAGCTCATACACCTAACACTTTACATTAAGTAGCTCGTACACCTAACACTTTACATGAAGTAGCTCTTACACCTAACACTTTACATGAAGTAGCTCTTACACCTAACACTTTACATTAAGTAGCGCATACACCTAACACTTTACATTAAGTAGCTCATACACCTAACACTTTACATTAAGTAGCGCATACACCTAGCACTTTACATTAAGTAGCTCGTACACCTAACACTTTACATTAAGTAGCTCATACACCTAACACTTTACATTAAGTAGCTCATACACCTAACACTTTACATTAAGTTACTCTAACACCTAACACTTTACATTAAGTTACTCTAACACCTAACACTTTACATTAAGTTACTTTAACACCTAACACTTTACATTAAGTTACTTTAACACCTAACACTTTACATTAAGTTACTTTAACACCTAACACTTTACATTAAGTAGCTCATACACCTAACACTTTACATTAAGTAGCTCATACACCTAACACTTTACATTAAGTTACTCTAACACCTAACACTTTACATTAAGTTACTTTAACACCTAACACTTTACATTAAGTTACTCTAACACCTAACACTTTACATTAAGTTACTTTAACACCTAACACTTTACATTAAGTTACTTTAACACCTAACACTTTACATTAAGTAGCTCATACACCTAACACTTTACATTAAGTAGCTCGTACACCTAACACTTTACATTAAGTAGCTCATACACCTAACACTTTACATTAAATAGCTCATACACCTAACACTTTACATTAAGTTACTCTAACACCTAACACTTTACATTAAGTTACTCTAACACCTAACACTTTACATTAAGTTACTTTAACACCTAACACTTTACATTAAGTTACTTTAACACCTAACACTTTACATTAAGTAGCTCATACACCTAACACTTTACATTAAGTAGCTCATACACCTAACACTTTACATTAAGTAGCGCATACACCTAGCACTTTACATTAAGTAGCTCGTACACCTAACACTTTACATTAAGTAGCTCATACACCTAACACTTTACATTAAGTAGCTCATACACCTAACACTTTACATTAAGTTGCTCTAACACCTAACACTTTACATTAAGTTACTCTAACACCTAACACTTTACATTAAGTAGCTCTTACACCTAACACTTTACATTAAGTTACTCTAACACCTAACACTTTACATTAAGTAGCTCATACACCTAACACTTTACATTAAGTTGCTCTTACACCTAGCACTTTATATTGAATTGCTCTAATACCTATATAAATGTAACACTGTGGTTCCGACAATCACAACGTGTTGTTACATCATCATTAAGTAATAGCTGTGTAGTTGTATTGTCAGGTCATGAGGTCAGGGTAAACTCCTGGTCATCTCTCTCTCTCCACTCCCGCAATAGACGAGCTGACCTGATGTACTCCTGGCCTTCCTGGCTCGAGCCTCCCTGATGTCATCAGACTCAAGCTCCACCACCACCCCTCCACACTGGGCTGCGTCTGCTCGCAGGGACATTGCCTGTACAGAGTCCAAACCAGGTCACCGGTAAGGGGTCAGAGGTCATACAACTACTGTACAAGAATCCAGAAGGGTCTTGTCAACTTAATGGAACTAGTAGAGTTAAGAATGGGCCTGCTCAACTCAACTGAACTTGAACATACAGTTGAAGTCGAAAGTTTACATACACCTTAGCCAAATACATTTAAACTCAGTCTTTCACAATTCCTGACATTTAATCCTAGTGAAAATTCCCTTCCTTATGTCAGTTAGGATCACCACTTTATTTTAAGAATGTGAAACGTCAGAATAATAGTAGAGATTTATTTCAGCTTTTATTTATTTCATCACATTCCCAGTGGGTCAGAAGTTTACATACACTCAAATAGTATTTGGTCGCATTGCCTTATAAAGGTTTAACTTGGGTCAAGCGTTTCGGGTAGCCTTCCACAAGCTTCCCACAATAAGTTGGATGAAGTTTGGTCCATTCCTCCTGACAGAGCTGGTGTAACTGAGTAAGGTTTGTCGGCCTCCTTGCTCGCACACACTTTTTCAGTTCTGCCCACAAATTTCTATAGGATTGAGGTCAGGACTTCGTGATGACCATTCCAATACCTTGACTTTGTTGTCCTTAAGCCATTTTGCCACAACTTTGGAAGTATGCTTGAGGTCATTGTCCATTTGGAAGACCCATTTGCAACCAAGCTTTAACTTCCTGACTGTCTTGTGTCTTGAGATGTTGCTTCAACATATCCACATAATTTTCCTCCCTCGTGATGCCATGTATTTTGTGTAGTGCACCAGTCCCTCCTGCAGTAAAGCACACCCACAACATGATGCTGCCACCCCCGTGCTTCACGGTTGGGATGGTGTTCTTCGGCTTGCAAGCATCCCTCTTTTTCCTCCAAATATAACGATGGTCATTATGGCCAAACAGTTCTATTTTTGTTTCATCAGACCAGAGGACAATTCTCCAAAAAGTACGATCTTTGTCCCCATGTGCAGTTGCAAACCGTAGTCTGGCTTTTTTTTAATCGTAGTTTTGGAGCAGTGGCTTCTTCCTTGCTGAGCTGCCTTTCAGGTTATGTTAATATAGGACTCGTTTTACTGTGGATATAGATACTTTTGAACTTGTTTCCTCCAGCGTCTTCACAAGGTCCTTTGCTGTTGTTCTGGGATTGATTTGCACTTTTCGCACCAAAGTATGTTCATCTCTAGGAGACAGAACGCGTCTCCTTCCTTTACTTGCTTACTATTGTTTGTACAGGTGAATGTGGTACCTTCAGACGTTTGGAAATTTCTCCCAAGGATGAACCAGACTTGTGAAGGTCTACAATTTTTTTTCTGAGGTCTTGGCTGATTTCTTTTGATTTAACCATGTTGTCAGGCAAAGAAGCACTGAGTTTGAAGGTAGGCCTTGAAATAATTCCACAGGTACACCTCCAATTAACTCAAAATTATGTCAATTAGCCTGTCAGAAGCTTCTAAAGCCATGACATCATTTTCTAGAATTGTCCAAGCTGTTTAAAGGCACAGTCAACTTGGTGTATGTAAACTTGTGACCCATTGGAATTGTGATACAGTGAATTATAAGTGAAATAATCTGCCTGTAAACAATTGTTGGAAAAATTACTTGTCATGAAAATTATAGTTTGTTAATAAGAAATGTGTGGACTTTTAATGACTCCAACCTAAGTGTATGTAAACTTCCGATTGTAACTAGTATTATTAAGAATGGGTCTACTCAACTCAATAGAACTAGTATTATTAAGGATGGGTCTACTCAACTCAATAGAACTAGTAGTATTAAGAATGGGTCTACTCAACTCAATAGAACTAGTATTATTAAGAATGGGTCTACTCAACTCAATAGAACTAGTAGTATTAAGAATGGGTCTACTCAACTCAATAGAACTAGTATTATTAAGAATGGGTCTACTCAACTCAATTGAACTAGAATAGAACTAGTAGTATTAACAATGGGTCTACTCAACTCAATAGAACTAGTAGTATTAAGAATGGGTCTACTCAACTCAATAGAACTAGTATTATTAAGAATGGGTCTACTCAACTCAATTGAACTAGAACAGAACTAGTAGTATTAACAATGGGTCTACTCAACTCAATAGAACTAGTATTATTAAGAATGGGTCTACTCAACTCAATAGAACTAGTATTATTAAGAATGGGTCTACTCAACTCAATTGAACTAGAATAGAACTAGTAGTATTAAGAATGGGTCTACTCAACTCAATAGAACTAGTATTATTAAGAATGGGTCTACTCAACTCAATTGAACTAGAATAGAACTAATAGTATTAAGAATGGGTCTACTCAACTCAATATAACTAGTAGTATTAAGAATGGGTCTACTCAACTCAATAGTCTGTTTAATAAAGGTGTGTGGGTGCATTTCAGAGTCCTAAGGGAATTCACTAGTAATAGAAAACCCGAAACTCATTGAACATATTCTTTAGAACACGTGTCTAACTCATTCCATGGAGGGCCGAGTGTCTGCAGGTTTTCACTCCTCCCTTGTACTTGATTGAGGAATTAAGGTCACTAATTAGTAAGGAACTCCCCTCATCTGGTTGTCTAGGTCTTAATTGAAAGGAAAACCAAAAATCAGCAGACTCTTGGCTCTCCATGGAATGAGTTTGACACCCTTGCTTTAGAAGTTCAATTCCTTTTAACATCACATCAGCATTTAAATGACAGATTTAAGAAAGGTTTGTTGACATGAAGTTAAAGGGCATCTTATTAAGCCTCAACCATGTCTAACATGTTCATCTGTTGAACTCCGTATCTGGTTGCATTTGACCAGATCAGATTATGTTCAGTGACAGACACCGGATGGATTCTGATTCATAAACCCTCATGTTAATTATCTTAGTGCCACCAGTCATCTTGTACCTTATCCTTTATAACTCAGAAACCATCTCAGATAAACGTCTCAGACAAAATATTGTCAACCAGAAAGTACATCACACCGCAAATGTTGTTCTCAAATTAATTGTGCTTTGCTCGTCTGAAATGAATTCAAATAGTATTTCAGTGTTATTGAACATGACTTGCAGTTCAGATTCTGAGGCCTACATATGAGATGGCTCCCATAGGTCATCAGGTCAAATCATCTGCAGCAGGGTACACATTCTGTTTACCTCAAATCTGGCAATAACATACTCTACCTCAGGAAGACAGGATCACACATTTTAAACACACATTTTAAACACAACTTAAAGCCCTGAAAACAAATACATTTGAGCATTTCTAGCACTGTGCATCGATGTGCTGTACTAAACTGCAGAGCAAAACCAAGCCAACATTTCCAATCCTACATGTAAAAAAAATATATTGACACATCTCAAGACATTTCTCAAACAATCCCAACATCACCTTGGCTCTGATGTCAGGGTGAATCCTTGCTGGTGCTCCTTGATGAGGTGTCTTTTGCCATGTATCCTACATGCTCCTCTTTCCGGAGAGCTGGAATTCAAGCTATAGTAGTATAAAAGGCTTGATAGAATCAGTGTGTAAAAATGCACCATTGTATAAAAGTGCCAGAAAAGCAGAACGAGGGACAACAAAAGCAGCCAGAGTATTCCAAAGCACGTGACAATGAGGGGACAATATCTCTGTCCCCCCGCACCACAGAAAGGATAACCGTGTCACTCGTATGACACATGCACACACAGACAAAAACCCACACACAGACGCACACGCGCACACAAGAGACCAATTGAGTTCTGACAAAACTTGACCAGTGATAACATGAAACCATAACAAATAACGCAAAAGTTCTTTACAGTATGTAAGTTATACGGAACAACAATATAAACAGAAAATGTAAAAGTCTTTATCCCATATTTCATTAGCTAAAATAAAAGATCCCGGAAATGTTCCATACTCCCAAAAATCGTATTTCTTTCAAATGTTGTGCACAAATGTGTTTACATCTCTCTTTGTGAGCATTTCTCCTTTACCAAAATAATCCATCCACCTGACAGGTGTGACATATCAATAATCTGATTAAACAGCATGATCATTACACATTACACATTTTCATTATGACAAATATTGGCACATCAAACAGAGGATGTAAGGAGCTTTCCGTATTTAGTTCCGTTCTGTGTCTTTCTTTATTTACAGTAGATACAGTCGGCCTCTGTCTTTTCACATGGACATAATTGTGCAGTGATGAACTTGGCTGCCTACTGGTCCTCTTGCATCAGTCTCACCAATAACAAGCCACACATGCCATGCAAAAAGCAGGAAGCTGTGGGAGTAAAAAATAGTGCTCAAACACTGTTGAATCATAACAATTACATAAGGTTTATTTCCTTAAAATGAACCTATCAATTTGATCAATATCATTGGCCTTCTGACCATGTAGCAATAAGTAATTATGTTTTGAAAGCGAGAAGGTAATTAAAAACTGAAAGGGATAAATAATTCCACAGAAAGATTATGATAGTGAGTGTTGTTTTACTGTAGAGTGCAGGTCAAAATTATGACCATGAATTGACCACCAAGTACCCTATCGGGAATGTGTGTGTGTGTGTGTGTGTGTGTGCATGCGTATCAGAGGAGTTGAGTACTGCAGAAGACACACTTCTGCCTGATATGGATTAAGTATTCTTCTCCTTCGTTGTTCTACATGTCTCTGAACTTAAGTGTCATTCTAAAAGGGGGTTATGATTGCCTCTGTCCATGACATGTTTCTTCAGGAAGAGGGTGAATCTGTAGAGGGCCACTAGAGGGATGGAGACACAGGGGAGAGCAGACAGCATCACACAGCAGACACCCAGCGGGATAGGGCTGCAACTCAGCCATGGTGAAGTGGACCTATTGAAAGGAGAGGATGTTTCTTTACCCAGTTCATCTAAAAATATGTGAAGTTTGCATCGATCGCGTTTATTGGATGTAAAATGACTGGATTAAACATGAAGTAATATCATAATGTATTGTTATCTGTATCTTGTCCTAGTTCAGCATGAAGTGATGCAACATTGCAACATGCATCAACATGCAACAAAAGATGTCTCTTACATAGTCAGGGTTCCATGCAGCGTAAGTGGGTTGAGTTTCAGCCTGGACAACCACGTAAGCCAGGAAGACCATCAGCAGCATCAGAAGGCTGATCACTCTGCACATGGCCTGAAAATGTTGGGCCTTCGCCCCGTCCTCCAATCCATGTCATCACTGAACCTGAGAACAAAGAAACATTCTCAGATGAGTTGAAGATTTTATACTATTTTGTTATCTTTGCGCTTGAGATTGAGCTTGTTCAGAAGTGAGATCATTTATAGATGGAAAAAACACATAAATTGAGTAGACCTCACTTGTTTATCCCATAGCTGTAAACCACAGCGATGATCTCAAAGAAGACTATGATGAGTAGAGGCAGGGATCCTACATAGCTGTTGAAGATCTCCAGACAGTAGTTTCCTGAGCCCATGGTAAAGATCAGAGCCACAGTGAAGGAGGCAAGGCACATCAACCCTAATAAAACAAACAGATTATCCATGACTGATTCTATTTTATTACTATTTTCTTAAATGTATATTTGTATGTATTTTCTGAATGTATTAAACAGAGAGAGCGAGAGGGAGGGGACGACAGTGGGGAATGCTAGAGAGAGTTTGAGTCACAGGGCAGTAAAGGCCAGATTTGTAACCTATGCTGACACCAGCATTACCGCTAGACCAGCTAGGCCACCAGATATTAGAAAAGCTGAGAACATTCAGTAGATTGTTTTGGAGTCTGAAGGAGCTTGAATGGTATGTCTATAGCAGTGAAGGCTCTTCAGAGGAGGAAGGGGAGGACCATCTTCCTCAATAAAACTCCAGATTGTGGCTTTAATCTAAACTCACATTCCCCCATGTTGAGTTGCGCAAGAGATGACCCCTTGACACAGTTTAAGTAGGATCAATAGCACAAGTTTAATATACCCAGTGGAGGTTCCTCAGAGGAGGAAGGGGAGGACCGTATTCACGTCACCAAATAATTGATTAAAACACACTGTTTTGCAATGGTCTACAGTAGCCTCAACAACACTCTGTAGGGTAGCACCATTGTGTAGTCGGAGGACAGCTAGCTTCCGTCCTCTTCTGGGTACATTTACTTCAATACAAAACCTAGGAGGCTCTTGGTTCTCTCCCCTTCCATAGACTTACACTGTAATTATGACAACTTCCGGAGGACATCCTCCAAACTGCTCTTGAAGCATGAACTGACATGTTGTCCAACCAATCAAAGGATCAGAGAATGAATTTAGTACTGGAAGCATAAACTACAATCGCCAGCTCCAAGGCCCTCAAACACCAATGATATAAGGGACCAGGAAAGCATCTTTGAAAGCAGACTTAACTTTTAATCAGAAAAGCACTAGTAATGTGTGCTGTGTGAAATGTGGCAAAAGGTCGCAGGGTTCAAGGGGGCCGAAAACTTTCGCAAGGCACTGTATCTAGCTAAATCTGGTGCGATGGCATGTTGTACATGGTCCCTGACAAAAAATATATATACATATATATATATATATATATATATATATATATATATATATATATATATATATATATATATATATATATATATATATATATATATATATATATATACTGTATATATAAAAAGTTTGAAATATCCAATAAATGTCGTTCCACTTCATGATTGTGTCCCACTTGTTGTTGATTCTTCACAAAAAAATACAGTTTTATATCTTTATGTTTGAAGCCTGAAATGTGGCAAAAGGTCGCAAAGTTCAAGGGGGCCGAATACTTTCGCAAGGCACTGTAGCTGGGCCGTACGCACTACCCTCTGTACAGTAGAAGACACACAATTACCACAACAAACTGTGATTGGATGGAATTTTATAGTATTTTTGGTGCTGGCCAGCAGGGCTAGTAGACCTAAAATTCTACTATCCCGGGTCCAAAATGTCACTCGCCAGTGTGCCAGTTTGGCACATTTTCTACTAGCCCGGTCTGAAAAATACTAACTTAATTTCCATCCATAGTAAACTGGGTTGGACTTGCTAGGTGTTGAAAATATGTACTGTACCAGTCAAAAGTTTGGACACACCTACTCATTCAAGGGTTTTTTTTTGCCAAGGAGGAATGGAACACCGCGCACACCCGTCTCCAGCAGAGGGCGCAGGCCGCAGTGGGGCCCCGGTCTTTCATCCCGGTGACAGGGTCTGGCTTTCTACGAAGGACCTGCTCCTCCACCTGCCCTGCCAAAAGCTGAGCCCATGGGTTTGTGGGCCCATTCAAAGTCCTGAGGAGAGTCAATGAGGTGACGTACAGATTACTACTCCCCATCAATTACCGTATCTCACCCTCATTTCATGTATCTCTCCTCAGGCCGGTAGCAGCTGGGCCCTTGGCTAGTGCTGGACCCCACGACGCACCTCCCCCTCCCTTGCACGTCGAGGGGGCCCCGGCATACTCCATCCGCAGCCTGTTGGAGGGCTTCTCCAGTACCTGGTCGACTGGGAGGGGTACGGTCCCGAAGATCGATGCTGGGTTCCGGCACATTACGTTCTGGATCGTTCTCTCATTCGGGACTTCCACAGGCGCACAGCGTCTCCGGGGTCGTCCCCGAGGTCAGCAGTGCCCCGCTGCTGGAGCAGCGCCTCGGGGGGAGGGTACTGTCACACCAGCCTTTGCTTTGGCTCCCCGTTCTGTTCAGCTCAGGCATTCAGCGTAGCTGGCCTTCTAGCTTCTGCCGAACCTACTGCTGGGAAACATCCTTCACTCATCAACCCTGGACCTGTCTCGTCATCATTACACACACCTGGTTCCAATCCCCACTCTATCACTGTATATATACTCCCTCTGCCATTTGTCTTTGTGGGTCATTGTAAATGTTACTTGTTTTCCTGAGAGGAATTTCTCCTACTATTTCCTGAGTACTTTATATGTTGCACTTTGGGTTCGCCCTGTGCCTTTTTGTTTATGAAGATAGATTTTGAGCACAACAGCGTTTGGGTTTCGTCCTGCTTTGATCTATGGTCCTTAAACTAAGGACCAGTAGTTCTAAACCTGTGACTGCCTCCTGCCTACTCCTCTCTACACCACTGACTGTAGATCACTGTAGATCCAGTCTGGATATGGCTTCAACTCCAAATTTGCAAGACAAATTTCCCGAAAGGGAAACAAAATAAAAATCATTAATAGGTACAGTTTTCCTACAAAGAAAGTCTCAGTATGAGCTAGTCTATCAACATGAACTGGAGCAATGCACTGACTTGTGTATCTAACATAACCTGTGAATGTAATCTGGTATTGTCGATTGTGACATCAATATCTTAATGTGTTTTCAATCAGTTTCTACATCTCAAAACCCTGTAGTTTAACTGCTTATTATGTTTAGAGGGAATATTACAAATTCAGGATACCTCAGGGACTGTGTCATCGAAGTAGAAGACAAAAATTACGAACGTGAAGGGACTGATCAGCCTCCATGAAGGCGGCCGGTAGTCTAGCAGTTAGAGCGTTGCATCAGTAACTGAAAGGTCTCTGGTTCGAATACCCAAGATGAAAACTCTGTCGTTGTGCCCTTGAGCAAGGCACTAGAACTGAATTTAGTCCAGGGGTGCCTTACTACTATGGTTGACCCTGTAAAACAAGACATTCATTGAACCTATCCGGTGTATGTGACAATAAAACATATTATTTTTTATCTGCCAGTAGAAGTTGCAACTGGGCCAGGCTCTGTGGTATAATAAATACATGACAATGGTTATCATTTTGTCATAGTAATCAATGGCATGTTGCATCTAGAACTCCCCTATCAATACTCCCACCATCTTGAATAATGCAGTTATCCTAGAGATTGGTGAACTGTGTTTTGTGCAGTAGGAACATGCTGTGGGCACTTATGAGGAGATGTCAGGTTTTTCACAGAGAACAGGGATATGCTGAATCCTTAGAATACACAGGGCGGTCCCATGATGCCTATCATAAGCACGCACTCTGTGAGTATCCCTATAAATTATAGGACTTACTAACAGACGACAAGACCACGTTTCTGCGAGGTGCGGCCCATTGGACGAATGATCCCATCTCCTTGGAAACCAAATACCGATCAATGAAAAAGTATCCTACGCAGATGGAAGCAATCATCCCCGAGGGCATCCTGCGAAACGCACTGTTTCTCATTCAAGACCAACGGACTGACTTCACAATACATCCCGACCTGGATCAGAGAAAGAATGAAAACAACTCTAATAGACTTTACCTTCCGGGGCTGAGGACGGAGGACTGACTTCACAATACATCCCGACCTGGATCAGAGAAAGAATGAAAACAACTCTAATAGACTTTACCTTCCGGGACTGAGGACGGAGGACTGACTTCACAATACATCCCGACCTGGATCAGAGAAAGAATGAAAACAACTCTAATAGACTTTACCTTCCGGGACTGAGGACGGAGGACTGACTTCACAATACATCCCGACCTGGATCAGAGAAAGAATGAAAACAACTCTAATAGACTTTACCTTCCGGGACTGAGGACGGAGGACTGCGCGAGAGAGAGAAGTGGGACTCACTCCTTTGGCTGTGAGCTATTTTTGGCCTGTTGGCCTCATATCACTACTGTCAAGAGAAGAGGACAATGGACGTTTTTTTTCTCCATCACATCCTCGAGGAATCCACTTGGTCAGGCAACATCGGCATTCAAGTACATAACCTATTGCATTCACAAATTCCTCTGAAAGTGGCGTTGTGTGTGACGTGGTGGAAGTCATTGAGTAATTGTAAGACGGCTGGTCGAATTTACGAGCCCATATTCAATACTGTCCCGGCATTGTCCACATTCGGATGCTAACTGATTGCCCAGTTCATTGTCTATTCCTGGTTGGTGAAGCTCTCTATAAGGTCACGGTTGTGAAAGAATGTGTTGGTGAACCCCTTTCTCATTGTCTCTTTCAATTACTAAGATCAAGTCATTCTCAAAAATCCTGTGAATATTCTGTTGTACTGCCTGACTTGAGTATGGAAGTTCATTCATATCGACCTGTGGAGATTCTCACCTCAATAACTGTGTTGTATCTCCTTATACCCTGCTTTTATATTGTATCTTTAACTATCTCATTTTCCAACTGATTTAGTCTAGTAAATAAAACCTTAAATGAATTATTTGTGGCATTGTGTTACTTTACGAGCTATTGAGTTCTTGAGGTTCCAGACACTCGACGACTGTTCAGAATGAGAACATGGTAAAAATGATTATATTGTTGATAGGATTAACACTGTAAAGTTTAATGATAACTACTGATGGAGTTCATTCAAAAGTCTCTCTATAAGCAACCCTTAATGGTGCCCCTTTCAGATTCATTTGAACAAGATAACCAGATGAATCAAATAAATCTGATCCATTCGTTATTCCATAAATAATCAGTAAATTATCTGGAATATTTATTAGCCCAAAGTCGCAAGACCAGCACTACACATTGAATGGTAATCACCGAGGACTATGCTATAGCAAGACCAGAACTACACACTGAATGGTAATCACCGAGGACTATGCTATAGCAAGACCAGAACTACACACTGAATGGTAATCCCCGATGACTATGCTATAGCAAGACCAGAACTACACACTGAATGGTAATCCCCGAGGACTATGCTATAGCAAGACCAGAACTACACACTGAATGGTAATCCCCGAGGACTATACTATAACAAGACCAGAACTACACACTGAATGGTAATCCCCGAGGACTATGCTATAGCAAGACCAGAACTACACACTGAATGGTAATCCCCGAGGACTATGCTATAGCAAGACCAGAACTACACACTGAATGGTAATCCCCGATGACTATGCTATAGCAAGACCAGAACTACACACTGAATGGTAATCCCCGATGACTATGCTATAGCAAGACCAGAACTACACACTGAATGGTAATCCCCGAGGACTATGCTATAGCAAGACCAGAACTACACACTGAATGGTAATCCCCGAGGATTATGCTATAGCAAGACCAGCCCTACACACTGAATGGTAATCCCCAAGGACTGTGCTATAGCAAGACCAGAACTACACACTGAATGGTAATCCCCGAGGACTATGCTATAGCAAGACCAGAACTACACACTGAATGGTAATCCCCGAGGACTATGCTATAGCAAGACCAGAACTACACACTGAATGGTAATCCCCGAGGACTATGCTATAACAAGACCAGAACTACACACTGAATGGTAATCCCCAAGGACTATGCTATAGCAAGACCAGAACTACACACTGAATGGTAATCCCCAAGGGCTATGCTATAGCAAGACCAGAACTACACACTGAATGGTAATCCCCGAGGACTATGCTATAGCAAGACCAGAACTACACACTGAATGGTAATCCCCGAGGACTATGCTATAGCAAGACCAGAACTACACACTGAATGGTAATCCCCGAGGACTATACTATAACAAGAACATAACAAGAACAAAGGATATAATTTAGTTTAATGTTGACTTTTCAGCACAAAAATTACAACAATGTGTCAATCAATGTAAGCTCTGATGGCTTTTCTGTCATACCTCATCCATACAACCTTGTAAAACTATCAAACGTATCTACTCCTTTCAGCTATCAGTGGCATGAAGGAAATAAATGGAGGCCTGTCATGAAAACAACAATTGGCTAGTGATTTGATCACTATCTTCCATCTGCTGTCTCTGGGATGTCTGGTTTGTTCTTGGTAGCCTCATCCGTCAGTTGAACTTGCTTGGCAATAGTGTTTAAGTCATCTTGTTTAAACTCATTATCCTTCTTGCAGCAGCGGTTCCTCAAACATTTGTAAATAGCCGTAAGAGGTACAGAAAGACCTGGGATTCCTGCCAGGATGAAGATTATAGCAAAGATCCAGGTTGGATATTCCTTCTCCTCCAATGTAGGGAAGTTGTCCTGTGAAGAAACAGTAATAACCTTGTTAAGTGTGTTTATAGGCTACTGATGCCAATGTCTAGTGAGATCCTTTCAAACACCCAATAGAGAACATGTGCATGCAAGTTGATTTACTATTATGCAAGGGGAAATCTCCTCATTTCATAACTAATTTGGCCACTGACAACAAAGTGAAACGTTACCGATTCAGGATTCCAGGCTTTGTACATGGGTGTTTCTTGGACTTTAGTGATAAAGTAGAACACAAAGATGACAAACATGATGGCGGGGCTGACAAATCTCCATGTGATCTGCCAGAAGAGGTTGGGCTTGTGGCCGATCATGAACTCAATATCATCGTTGAACCTGTTTGAATAACATACATAGTCAACATTCATTAGTGCCCAGACTCTAATGAATCTACGGTGAATGTAAGGACCATGTTAATCAACAGAATTTTGTTTCAATACTAACCTGTCAATGCCATAGAGTAACGTAACCCCCAACATCTCACTGAATGAATGTATTACTCACCTTTCAATGCCATAGAGTAACGTAACCCCCAACATCTCACTGGATTAATGTATTACTCACCTTTCAATGCCATAGAGTAACGTAACCCCCAACATCTCACTGAATGAATTTGATTCTCACCTATCAATACCATAGAGGTACACAACCCCGACCATCTCACAGAATGCAATGATCAGCAGAGGAATGGACCCGCCATAGCTGTCAAAGAGGGACAGCCAGTAGTTCCCTGAGCCTTGAACAAATATTAATCCAACAAGGCAGCAGAGGACACATGTTATCCCTGTAACAGAAGAAGAAGATAAAGATATTTAACAAAGGGATCTCCATCCTTCAAAATGGTGTAAGGGACATATGTCTTTGTCTCATCTCACCAGCGATGGCTTCTTTGGGCCAACTCTTGGGGAAAACACCCAGGTCCTGAAGTGGTACCAGAACTCCTTCGATATTGCCAAACATGGAGGACAGGCCGAGACAGAAGAGCATGATGAAGAACAAGACTGACCAAACAGGAGATACAGGCATCTTAGTGATGGCCTCTGTGAACACGATAAAGGCCAGACCAGTTCCTTCAACCCCCTGTACCAAGACAAGGAGAGAATGAATCAGAAGCCTAGCAACTAAGATATATTTAAGCTTCATATACTCCACTTGTGTTGTATCCATCTCACCAAATCTTATACAAATGCATTTGAAGTCGGAAGTTTACGTACACCTTAGCCAAATACATTTAAAATAATTTTTTCACAATTCTTGACATTTAATCCTAGTAAAAAATCCCTGTTTTAGGTCAGTTAGGATTACCACTTAATTTTAAGAATGTGAAATGTCAGAATAATAGTAGAGAGAATGATTTATTTCAGTTTTTATTTCTTTCATCACATTCCCAGTGGGTCAGAAGTTTACACACACTCAATTAGTATTTGGTAGCATTGCCTTTAAATTGTTTAACTTAGGTCAAATATTTCGGGTAGCCTTCCACAAGCATCCCACAATAATTTGGGTGAATTTTGGCCCATTCCTCCTGACAAAGCTGGTGTAACTGAGTCAGGTTTTTAGGCCTCCTTGCACGCACACGCTTTTTCAGTTCTGCCCACAAATGTTCTATAGGATTGAGGTCAGGGCTTTGTGATGGCCACTCCAATACCTTGACTTTGTTGTCCTTAAGCCATTTTGCCACAACTTTGGAAGTATGCTTGGGGTCATTGTCCATTTGGAAGACCCATTTGTGACCAAGCTTTAACTTCCTGACTGATGTCTTGAGATGTTGCTTCAACATATCCATATAATTTCCCCTTCCTCATGATGCCATCTATTTTGTGAAATGTACCAGTCCCTCCTGCAGCAAAGGACCTCCACAACATGATGCTGCCACCCTGCCTGCTTCACGGTTGGGATGATGTTCTTTGGCTTGCAAGTCTCCCCCTTTTTCTTCCAAAGATAACGATGGTCATTATGGCCAAACAGTTCTATTTTTGTTTCATCAGACCAGAGGACATTTCTCCAAAAAGTACGATCTTTGTCCCCATGGGCAGTTACAAACCGTAGTCTGGCTTTTTTTATGGCGGTTTTGGAGCAGTGGCTTCTTACTTGCTGAGGGGCCTTTCAGGTTATGTTGATATAGGACTTGTTTTACTGTGGATATAGATACTTTGTACCGGTTTCCTCCAGTATCTTCACAAGGTTTTTTGCTGTTGTTCTGGGATTGATTTGCACTTTTCGCACCAAAGTACGTTCATCTCTACGAGACAGAATGCGTCTCCTTCCTGAGCGGTATGATAGCTGCGTGGTCCCATGGTGTTTATACTTATGTCCTATTGTTTGTACAGATGAACGTGGAGCATTTGGAAATTTCTCCCAAGGATGAACCAGACCTGTGAAGGTCTAAAATATTTTTTCTGAGGTCTTGGCTGATTTCTTTTGATTTAATCATGATGTCAATCATGATGTCAAGCAAAGAAGCACTGGGTTTGCAGGCCTTGAAATACATCCACAGGTACACCTCCAATTGACTCAAATGATGTCAATTAGCCTATCAGAAGCTTCTAAAGCCATGACATAATTTTCTAGAATTTTCCAAGCTGTTTAAAGGCATAGTGTATGTAAACTTCTGACCCACTGGAATTGTGATACAGTGAATTATAAGTGAAATAATCTGTCTGTAAACAATTGTTGGAAAAATTACTTGTGTCATGCATAAAGTAGATGTCCTCACCGACTTGCCAAAACTATAGTTTGTTAACAAGAAATTTGTGGAGTGGTTGAAAACGAATTTTAATGATTCCAATCTAAGTGTATATAAACTTCCGACTTCAACTGTATTGGTAACATTTTACATTCAGGTACCATTTCATAAAAATGAATGAATCACCTCACTAAGGAAAGAATTCAAATCACAGGTCTTCAAGTTGAGCCCCTGAATGACCTCTGGATATGTTCCATTGAGACTATGAAGAACCTGATCATAGTTGCTCTCAGTGACGTTGCCCTCTGGGAGATCAAATGTATTCAGCAGGGTCAGGATATTTCTGCAAAAACATGTATTTAGAGGGTAGTTCATATCTTCATGCAACAACTCTAGTTTAATTCTGGAATAGGTACATACCCAGAAATACAGTCATCAAACTTCTCTGTGGCTCGGAAGCCAATGATGGTGTAAATGACTGTTGCAGCGTAGACAGCAGTGGCTCCGTTCACGATAGAGATGATGACTGCATCCTGTTCACAGTTATTACTGGAAAGATAGAACACGTTAAAGGAGCAATCTGGAATGGCTGTTCACAGTTATTACTGGAGAAATAGACCACATTAAAGGAGCAATCTGGAATTGGTAAATCCATTTTTTATTCTTGAAGAATAACATTTATGATTACCCATCAGAATCAAGCAATGAGGTTTGAATCTAGTTCAACTGTCGTACCCCATCAGAAACCAGCCATAATGGTTGAATCTAGTTCAACTGTCGTACCCCATCAGAAACCAGCCATAATGGTTGAATCTAGTTCAACTGTCGTACCCCATCAGAAACCAGCCATAATGGTTGAATCTAGTTCAACTGTCGTACCCCATCAGAAACCAGCCATAATGGTTGAATCTAGTTCAACTGTCGTACCCCATCAGAAACCAGCCATAAGGTTTGAATCTAGTTCAGCTGTCGTACCCCATCAGAAACCAGCCATAATGGTTGAATCTAGTTCAACTGTCGTACCCCATCAGAAACCAGCCATAATGGTTGAATCTAGTTCAACTGTCGTACCCCATCAGAAACCAGCCATAATGGTTGAATCTAGTTCAACTGTCATACCCCATCAGAAACCAGCCATAATGGTTGAATCTAGTTCAACTGTCGTACCCCATCAGAAACCAGCCATAATGGTTGAATCTAGTTCAACTGTCGTACCCCATCAGAAACCAGCCATAATGGTTGAATCTAGTTCAACTGTCATACCCCATCAGAAACCAACCATAATGGTTGAATCTAGTTCAACTGTCGTACCCCATCAGAAACCAGCCATAATGGTTGAATCTAGTTCAACTGTCGTACCCCATCAGAAACCAGCCATAATGGTTGAATCTAGTTCAACTGTCATACCCCATCAGAAACCAGCCATAATGGTTGAATCTAGTTCAACTGTCATACCCCATCAGAAACCAGCCATAATGGTTGAATCTAGTTCAACTGTCGTACCCCATCAGAAACCAGCCATAATGGTTGAATCTAGTTCAACTGTCGTACCCCATCAGAAACCAGCCATAAGGGCTGAATCTAGTTCAACTGTCGTACCCCATCAGAAACCAGCCATAAGGTTTGAATCTAGTTCAACTGTCGTACCCCATCAGAAACCAGCCATAATGGTTGAATCTAGTTCAACTGTCATACCCCATCAGAAACCAACCATAAGGTTTGAATCTAGTTCAGCTGTCGTACCCCATCAGAAACCAGCCATAATGGTTGAATCTAGTTCAGCTGTCGTACCCCATCAGAAACCAACCATAAGGTTTGAATCTAGTTCAGCTGTCATACCCCATCAGAAACCAGCCATAATGGTTGAATCTAGTTCAACTGTCATACCCCATCAGAAACCAGCCATAATGGTTGAATCTAGTTCAACTGTCGTACCCCATCAGAAACCAGCCATAATGGTTGAATCTAGTTCAACTGTCGTACCCCATCAGAAACCAGCCATAATGGTTGAATCTAGTTCAACTGTCATACCCCATCAGAAACCAACCATAATGGTTGAATCTAGTTCAACTGTCGTACCCCATCAGAAACCAGCCATAATGATTGAATCTAGTTCAACTGTCGTACCCCATCAGAAACCAGCCATAATGGTTGAATCTAGTTCAACTGTCGTACCCCATCAGAAACCAGCCATAATGGTTGAATCTAGTTCAACTGTCATACCCCATCAGAAACCAGCCATAATGGTTGAATCTAGTTCAACTGTCATACCCCATCAGAAACCAGCCATAATGGTTGAATCTAGTTCAACTGTCATATCCCATCAGAAACCAGCCATAATGGTTGAATCTAGTTCAACTGTCATACCCCATCAGAAACCAGCCATAATGGTTGAATCTAGTTCAACTGTCGTACCCCATCAGAAACCAGCCATAATGGTTGAATCTAGTTCAACTGTCGTACCCCATCAGAAACCAGCCATAATGGTTGAATCTAGTTCAACTGTCATACCCCATCAGAAACCAACCATAATGGTTGAATCTAGTTCAACTGTCGTACCCCATCAGAAACCAGCCATAATGGTTGAATCTAGTTCAACTGTCGTACCCCATCAGAAACCAGCCATAATGGTTGAATCTAGTTCAACTGTCATACCCCATCAGAAACCAGCCATAATGGTTGAATCTAGTTCAACTGTCATACCCCATCAGAAACCAGCCATAATGGTTGAATCTAGTTCAACTGTCGTACCCCATCAGAAACCAGCCATAATGGTTGAATCTAGTTCAACTGTCGTACCCCATCAGAAACCAGCCATAAGGGCTGAATCTAGTTCAACTGTCGTACCCCATCAGAAACCAGCCATAAGGTTTGAATCTAGTTCAACTGTCATACCCCATCAGAAACCAGCCATAATGGTTGAATCTAGTTCAACTGTCGTACCCCATCAGAAACCAGCCATAATGGTTGAATCTAGTTCAACTGTCGTACCCCATCAGAAACCAGCCATAATGGTTGAATCTAGTTCAACTGTCGTACCCCATCAGAAACCAGCCATAATGGTTGAATCTAGTTCAACTGTCGTACCCCATCAGAAACCAGCCATAAGGTTTGAATCTAGTTCAACTGTCGTACCCCATCAGAAACCAGCCATAAGGTTTGAATCTAGTTCAACTGTCGTATCCCATCAGAAACCAGCCATAATGGTTGAATCTAGTTCAACTGTCGTACCCCATCAGAAACCAGCCATAAGGTTTGAATCTAGTTCAACTGTCGTATCCCATCAGAAACCAGCCATAATGGTTGAATCTAGTTCAACTGTCGTACCCCATCAGAAACCAGCCATAATGGTTGAATCTAGTTCAACTGTCGTACCCCATCAGAAACCAGCCATAAGGGCTGAATCTAGTTCAACTGTCATACCCCATCAGAAACCAGCCATAATGGTTGAATCTAGTTCAACTGTCGTACCCCATCAGAAACCAGCCATAATGTTTGAATATAGTTCAACTGTCGTACCCCATCAGAAACCAGCCATAATGGTTGAATCTAAACTAGATATATTGCACCATCACTTTAACTTTTGCATAAATCTTGGCTAAAAATATTTTACGATGAAAGTTAAGCTTGCACACTTTGAGGTAGGTAGGACTGGGTCCTAAGTTTGCAGTGGTTATGTACAAGATATGATACATTTTGAATTGATTTAATGTCTCAACTGGGTTGTGAACAACAAGTAATTTAGTAGTTATTAGCAAGCAGTATGGACTTACTGCACTGAGTTGTAGCTGGAGAAAGACAGCAGACCTCCAAAGGCCAAAGAGAATGAATAGAAAACCTGGGCACCCGCATCAAGCCAAGTCGTTGGGTTCATTAGTTCATTCATCTGGAGAAACACACACCCATAGAAAAGTTGTTAGGAGTGTCGTTTTGATTCTATCATACTACCTCATATATTAATGCTAGCTAAAAGGCCTTAGATGCACTCTTTGTGGATCTGGATCTGTGGCTGAACTTGGAATATCATATACTTTGAATAAATACTTTTGTTTGATGATAGTAATGTAAACTACTCACATCTGGGGTGAAGAGGAACTTCACTCCATTCAAGGAGCCTTTCAAGGTCAAGCCTCTGATCAGAAAGATGGTCAGCACCACATAAGGTAATGTTGAGGTGATATACACAGCCTAATGGGAGGAGATCACAGGGTAATGTTGAGGTAATATACACAGCCTAATGGGAGGAGATCACAGGGTAATGTTGAGGTGATATACACAGCCTAATGGGAGGAGACCACAGGGTAATGTTGAGGTGATATACACAGCCTAATGGGAGGAGACCACAGGGTAATGTTGAGGTGATATACACAGCCTAATGGGAGGAGACCACAGGGTAATGATGAGGTGATATACACAGCCTAATGGGAGGAGACCACAGGGTAATGTTGAGGTGAAATACACAGCCTAATGGGAGGAGACCACCGGGTAATGTTGAGGTGATATACACAGCCTAATGGGAGGAGACCACAGGGTAATGTTGAGGGGATATACACAGCCTAATGGGAGGAGACCACAGGGTAATGATGAGGTGATATACACAGCCTAATGGGAGGAGACCACAGGGTAATGTTGAGGTGAAATACACAGCCTAATGGGAGGAGACCACAGGGTAATGTTGAGGTGATATACACAGCCTAATGGGAGGAGACCACAGGGTAATGTTGAGGGGATATACACAGCCTAATGGGAGGAGACCACAGGGTAATGTTGAGGTGATATACACAGCCTAATGGGAGGAGACCACAGGGTAATGTTGAGGTGATATACACAGCCTAATGGGAGGAGACCACAGGGTAATGTTGAGGTGAAATACACAGCCTAATGGGAGGAGACCACAGGGTAATGTTGAGGTGATATACACAGCCTAATGGGAGGAGACCACAGGGTAATGTTGAGGGGATATACACAGCCTAATGGGAGGAGACCACAGGGTAATGATGAGGTGATATACACAGCCTAATGGGAGGAGACCACAGGGTAATGTTGAGGTGAAATACACAGCCTAATGGGAGGAGACCACAGGGTAATGTTGAGGGGATATACACAGCCTAATGGGAGGAGACCACAGGGTAATGTTGAGGTGATATACACAGCCTAATTGGAGGAGACCACAGGGTAATGATGAGGTGATATACACAGCCTAATGGGAGGAGACCACAGGGTAATGTTGAGGTGAAATACACAGCCTAATGGGAGGAGACCACAGGGTAATGTTGAGGGGATATACACAGCCTAATGGGAGGAGACCACAGGGTAATGTTGAGGTGATATACACAGCCTAATGGGAGGAGACCACAGGGTAATGTTGAGGTGATATACACAGCCTAATGGGAGGAGACCACAGGGTAATGTTGAGGTGATATACACAGCCAAATTGGAGGAGACCACAGGGTAATGTTGAGGGGATATACACAGCCTAATGGGAGGAGACCACAGGGTAATGTTGAGGTGATATACACAGCCTAATGGGAGGAGAGAGGAATGCTTTTAGGAAGTTGGACAGTTACTGTTTTGTGTGCTATTATAGAAAATATGCTAAAATGGACTCCAAATAGTGACATACGTACACTATCGGTCAAAAGTTTAAGAACACCTACTCATTCAAGGGGTTTTCTTTATTTTTACTATTTTCTACATTGTAGAATAATAGTGAAGACATCAAAACTATGAAATAACACACATGGAATCATGTAGTAACAAAAAAATGGTTAAACAAATCAAAATATATTTTATATTTGAGATTCTTCAAATAGCCACTCGTTGCCTTGATGACAGCTTTGCACACTCTTGGCAGAAATAGAATGAATAGACAACACACAATGACCCATACTATTCCAATTTATCGGACAGTCATATATTTGATCTACACGATACATTTCTATCTAAGCATTTTGTAAATGTACATTCTCCTGTATGTCCATTGCCCCAGGTGCACAAAATCAAGTCAAACCAATTAACCAATGATATTTTGTACAGATAAGAATAAATACGTGGTGACGCTCAACCACTGAATGATTCTTCAACATGCCACTGAAAAGGTCGAAAGCTGCAATTCATTTTATGACACCTGAAAACACTGCAGAGTAATTCAAAGCCATTTGCAAACATTGCTAACAGCAAGTTGAACGCTTAGCAAAAACAACTTTGAACCTCTTTGTCCATCTGAGGGCATGTGTTCTTGTTTTCAAACACACACGATACCATCTTTAAAGGGATCGTTTACTCAGAATACAAACTAACATGATTTTCCACCTGTGTTGTCTGTAGTTGGGACATTTAGTTTCCTTTCGACACTTATATGGACGTATTTTGTTACTGTTAGCTTTCTCAGTAACACTTAACATGAAACTGTTCTTGTACCTGTGTAATAAACTTTAATTACTTTTGGAACAACATTTTATTAGCTTATTGTTACACAATACTTTGTCAATTGCATTTTAATCGCATAGCAATGACCTGAGTGTTTTTGTAACTACTTTACACAAGAGGAATAGTGACTGTTCCTTATTCCACTTATGTCATAACTCATTACTCATAACATTATTATTCAATTATAAATCAACTCAAATTTAACAACAATGTTCTTGTTGTAATAATGACAAAGTTACTACACAAGTACACCAGTAAAACGTAATGTCATGTGTTACTGGATTACCTTATGTCTTACTCATTATGAAAATATATTTGTTAGTTTAAAGCTTCAAATATGGTCTAGTCTAATGTTGAGGTGATTCCTTGTCCCTCGTGTATTTCATTCTAGGTTATAGGCTAAATTAAGACTCATATCTAAGAGTCCTACAAACCACTTGCTTATAATAAAATATGTTGACTAATTCAACTAACTGTTATAATTTTTGGATTCTTCATAAAATATTTGACAGCCATATATTCAAATACCTTCAAATATTATTTGGTTTTCTGAGAGGTAATCAAAATACTAAATGTGTTTGTCTTTTAGCTGAAACTCTATATAAACCATATTTGTCTACCACGAGTGTTTGAAAAGTTGGTATTTTCAAATAAACTACAAACTACAACAATTTTATGTCCAGGATTGCACCATGGTGACATACACTGTATATACAATATATAATACCATATATAATACAAATATATAAAATCCGTTCAAATTAGAACGTGAACACTGTCTACAACTGTTTACACTGTCGAAGGGGTGTCAGAAAGGTCAACAAAGCCGTTATTAAAAACAGCTGGGTCATTTGAGTGCTATGGTAACATGCTTTATTGCATCAATATATAAACTGAACAAAAATATAGACTCAGAATGTAAAGAGTTGGTCCCATGTTTCATGAGTTGAAATAAAAGATCACAGAAATGTTCCATGCACACGAAAAGCTTATTTCTGTCCAATTTTATGCACACATTTTGTTTACATCCCTGTTAGTGAGCATTTCTCCTTTGCCAAGATAATCCATCCACCTGACAGGTGTGGCATATCAAGAAGCTAATTAACAGCATGATCATTACACAGGTGCACCTTGTGCTGGGGACAATAAAAGGCCACTCTAAAATGTGCAGGTTTGTCACACAACACAATGCCACAGATGTCTCAAGTTTTGAGGGAGCGTGCAATTGGCATGCTGACTGTAGGAATGTCCACCAAAGCAGTTGCCAGAGAGTTGAATGATAATTTCTCTACCATAAGCCTTTATGTCATTTTAGAGAATATGGCAGTATGCCCAATCGGCTTAATATACATGTAATTGGCTGGGCCCCTGCCCCCTGCCCCCTGCCCCTGCCCAGTCATGTGAAATCCATAGATTTGGGCCTAATGAATTTATTTCAATTAATTAATTTCCTTATATGAACTATAATTCAGTAAAATTGTTGAAAATGTTGCATGCTGCATTTATATTTTTGTTCAGTATAGTAAAACAAATCATTCTGTATTGTTTTGTATATGGCTATAATGTCCTAAAAAGGAAACCTTGATTCAGCGCTTCAATAATCAAATGCCTATAAACATAACCTTGATCATTTTGACATTGACAGCTGCTGCTGCTTTAGTATTAGAAAGTGATTTGCTGTGCAGAGGTTATGCCGTACCTTCCCAGTAGTCTCAATGCCTCGACTTATGCAGATAAACAGCAACGCCCAGGCAGACACATGGCATAGGACCATCCACCACTGTAGCCCACCTGTGTTATCTATGTCTGGAGTGGTGTTCAGGGTCTCTCTGTACCAATAGTAATCCACTGGAGAGCTTCTTTCACACTCTGACACCAGGCCTGGGGAAAGTTCATTTCATTCATTCACATGGCAAAATACAATAGAATGATGCAATTGAAGACAGAGTTACAGGTAAAGAAATAAGGGGTGTGTATAAAGTGAATCATTTTCCATCATGATAACTTAGCTATCTATGGATGCCTTACCTGTCATGTTGGCATTGAGGGGACATTGGCTCCAAGGCAGCGTCTCTTGGAAGGAGTTAAAGAAGTACCACATCACCCAGGCCATGATGGTGTTGTAGTACAGGCTGACCAGAAAGGACACACACATGGAACCAATGCCTATGGAACACAACACAACACCGTGGCCCAATGAGATTTGGTCCATTTTTACCCATGTCTAAATTCCTATGGAGTGTTTTGCTTACCAATGCCAGTCAAGTATGGATGGATGGCAGACCAGACACCTACACTGCCTTTCCTTAGACGTTGACCAATAGCAAACTCCAGATGGAGCAGGGGAACACCTTCTAGAACCAGTAGGATCAGGAAAGGAATCATGAATGCACCTGAGAACAGAACAGGAAGCAGGGTGGAGGAGAGGTTATCTGTTGCTGTTGTATGTACATAAAGAAACACAGAGTTGCAAAATTACAGTAACTTTCCCAAAATGTCCGTATTTCCTACTTATTCCCCTCTGTATTAAGGGAATCTTCAAACCAGGATTTCTGGAAAACCCATGAATTTTAGGAAAGTTACCGCTATTCTGCAACCCTACTCCTCAACAACACATTCAACAACACCTACCTCCCCCATGGCTCTGGCAAAGGTACGGGAAGCGCCAGACGTTCCCCAGTCCCACACAGAAACCTACGATAGTTAGCATGTACTGGGCCTTGTTGTCCCATTTGGGTCTGTCCCCAGCCTCCTCATTCTCCAGCTTTTCCAGTTCCTCATAGGAAGGGATCCTTTCTTCCAGGCCTTGGTTGGATACCTGTAAACACCTCATGGTTCCTTCCACGCAGATGGACAGGCTCAATACAAATGGAAAATATGACTACTTTCTATGGAGTCCCATGAATGTGTAATCCACTGTTCAAAGGAGGCTATTAATAAGGGCAAACTGTTCCCGATTATAATCAATGTCTTGGATGGATGTGAGGCGTATTGCACACGCCTACAACCCCATTCCGTATGCCTCTTGCTAGTACACCATGGTAATCTATAGTCATTAGCCTCTGATAACGATCTCTATGACTCGTTTATGAGTGATATAAATTCCAATGAAGGTTCAACATTCAACATTGTTATTTGTATCCAATATACTGTTGGGTTCTTCTCTATAGAGTAAAACTAACTCCTATTAGATGGTGGTTGTGATGGTGAGGATCATTATGTTATTGTTGGTTACTGTACCGAGTACTTTAGCTGTTTTATCTGAGTTATTCATGTGGATTCTCTGTATCCACAAAGTTTTGATTTGATCATCGCATAAGAATTATTATAAACTGGGTGGTTCGAGCCCTGAATGCTGATTGGCTCAAAGCCGTGGTATATCAGAACATTGCTTTTTACCGCGTTGCCATGGTGCCTAAGAACAACCCTTAGCCTGGGAATATTGGCCCAATACCACACCCCCTCGGGCCTTATTGCTTAAATATACCATCTACACACTTATCTCAAGAGGGCAGCCTCCCAACTCACCCATGTGGACTCTGTACAGCACATCCATTGTCAGTGTTATGGTGCGTGAATGAGGACCCAAAAGCGAATTAACAAACAGAGTACTTTAATGACGAACATACGTGGGCTCAGATGGACAGGTAGATTCCGACAGGACAGGACAAGGTTGCAGCACACACGATGATAGTCTGGTTCAGGCATGAGACACACAAACAAACAAACAAGAATCCGACAAGGACAGGAGCAGAAACAGAGAGAGATATAGGGACCTAATCAGAGGGAAAAAGGGAACAGGTGGGGAACGGGGTGAATGGGTAATTAGGAGGAGACAAGGCACAGCTGGGGAAAAGAGGGGGAGAAAAGGTAACATAACAACGACCAGCAGAGGGAGACAGGGTGAAGGGAAAGGACAGAGACAAGACAACATGACAGTACCCCCCCACTCACCGAGCGCCTCCTGGCGCACTCGAGGAGGAAGCCTGGCGGCAACGGAGGAAATCATCGATCAGCGCACGGTCCAGCACGTCCCGAGAGGGAACCCAACTCCTCTCCTCAGGACCGTACCCCTCCCAATCTACTAGGTACTGATGACCACGGCCCCGAGGACGCATGTCCAAAATCCTACGGACCCTGTAGATGGGTGCGCCCTCGACAAGGATGGGGGGGGGGGGGGGAAGACGAGCGGGGGCGCGAAGAACGGGCTTGACACAGGAGACATGGAAGACCGGGTGGACGCGACGAAGATATCGCGGCAGAAGAAGTCGCACTGCGACAGGGTTAATGATTTGAGAAATACGGAACGGACCAATGAACCGCGGGGTCAACTTGCGAGAAGCGGTCTTAAGGGGAAGGTTCTGAGTGGAGAGCCAAACTCTCTGACCGCGACAATATCTAGGACTCTTAGTTCTACGCTTATTAGCAGCTCTCACAGTCTGCGCCCTATAACGGCAAAGTGCAGACCTGACCCTCTTCCAGGTGCGCTCGCAACGTTGGACAAAAGCCTGAGCGGAGGGGACGCTGGACTCGGCGAACTGAGATGAGAACAGCGGAGGCTGGTACCCGAGGCTACTCTGAAAAGGAGATAGCCCTGTCGCAGACGAAGGAAGCGAGTTGTGGGCGTATTCTGCCCAGGGGAGCTGTTCTGACCAAGACGCAGGGTTGCGAAAAGAAAGACTGCGTAAGATGCGACCAATAGTCTGATTGGCCCGTTCTGCTTGACCGTTAGACTGGGGGTGAAAGCCGGAAGAGAGACTGACGGAAGCCCCAATCAAACGGCAAAACTCCCTCCAAAATTGAGACGTGAATTGCGGACCTCTGTCCGAAACGACGTCTGACGGAAGGCCATGAATTCTGAAAACATTCTCGATGATGATTTGTGCCGTCTCTTTAGCAGAAGGAAGCTTAGCAAGGGGAATAAAATGAGCCGCCTTAGAGAACCTGTCGACAACCGTAAGAATAACAGTCTTCCCCGCTGACGAAGGCAGTCCGGTGACAAAATCTAAGGCGATGTGAGACCACGGTCGAGAGGGAATGGGAAGCGGCCTGAGACGGCCGGCAGGAGGGGAGTTACCGGACTTAGTCTGCGCGCAGACCGAACAAGCAGCCACGAAACGACGCGTGTCATGCTCCCGGGTGGGCCACCAAAAACGCTGGCGAATGGAAGCAAGCGTACCCCGAACGCCAGGGTGGCCGGCTAACTTGGCAGAGTGAGCCCACTGAAGAACGGCCAGACGAGTAGGAACGGGAACGAAAAGAAGGTTCCTAGGACAAGCGCGCGGCGACGGAGTGTGAGTGAGCGCTTGCTTTACCTGCCTCTCAATTCCCCAGACAGTCAACCCGACAACACGCCCCTCAGGGAGAATCCCCTCGGGGTCAGTGGAGGCTACTGAAGAACTGAAGAGACGAGATAAAGCATCAGGCTTGGTGTTCTTAGAGCCCGGACGATAAGAAATCACGAACTCGAAACGAGCGAAAAACAGCGCCCAACGCGCCTGACGCGCATTAAGTCGTTTGGCAGAACGGATGTACTCAAGGTTCCTATGGTCAGTCCAAACGACAAAAGGAACGGTCGCCCCCTCCAACCACTGTCGCCATTCGCCTAGGGCTAACCGGATGGCGAGCAGTTCGCGGTTTCCCACATCATAGTTACGTTCCGACGGGGACAGGCGATGAGAAAAATACGCGCATGGGTGGACCTTGTCGTCAGAGAGGGAGCGCTGAGAAAGAATGGCTCCCACGCCCACCTCTGACGCGTCAACCTCGACAACGAACTGTCTAGAGACGTCAGGTGTAACAAGGATAGGAGCGGATGTAAAACGATTCTTGAGGAGATCAAAAGCTCCCTGGGCGGAAACGGACCACTTAAAGCACGTCTTGACAGAAGTAAGGGCTGTGAGAGGAGCTGCCACCTGACCGAAATTACGGATGAAACGACGATAGAAGTTCGCGAAGCCGAGAAAGCGCTGCAGCTCGACGCGTGACTTAGGAGCGGGCCAATCAATGACAGCTTGGACCTTAGCGGGATCCATCTTAATGCCTTCAGCGGAAATAACAGAACCGAGAAATGTGACGGAGGAGGCATGAAAAGTGCACTTCTCAGCCTTCACAAAAAGACA
Organism: Oncorhynchus mykiss; assembly: GCF_057628025.1. NCBI lineage: Eukaryota > Metazoa > Chordata > Actinopteri > Salmoniformes > Salmonidae > Oncorhynchus > Oncorhynchus mykiss. The sequence goes on from NC_143024.1 coordinate 13,857,661, forward strand.
ATTCTCTAAAAGGCGCTGGAGGACACGTCGAACGTGCTGAAGATGAATCTGGAGTGACGGTGAAAAAATCAGGATATCGTCAAGGTAAACGAAAACAAAGATGTTCAGCATGTCTCTCAGGACATCATTGACTAATGCCTGAAAGACAGCTGGAGCGTTAGCGAGGCCGAAAGGAAGAACCCGGTATTCAAAGTGCCCTAACGGAGTGTTAAACGCCGTCTTTCTTCTTGACAAAAAAAAACCCCGCTCCGGCGGGAGAGGAGGAGGGGACTATGGTACCGGCGTCAAGAGCTACAGACAAATAATCCTCGAGAGCCTTACGTTCGGGAGCCGACAGAGAGTATAGTCTACCCCGGGGGGGAGTGGTTCCCGGAAGGAGATCAATACTACAATCATACGACCGGTGTGGAGGAAGAGAGGTGGCCCTGGACCGACTGAACACCGTGCGCAGATCGTGATATTCCTCCGGCACCCCTGTCAAATCACCAGGCTCCTCCTGTGAAGAAGAGACAGAGGAAACAGGAGGGATAGCAGACATTAAACATTTCACATGACAAGAGACGTTCCAGGAGAGGATAGAATTACTAGACCAATTAATGGAAGGATTATGACAAACTAGCCAGGGATGGCCCAAAACAACAGGTGTAAAAGGTGAACGAAAAATCAAAAAAGAAATGGTTTCGCTATGATTACCAGAAACAGTGAGGGTTAAAGGTAGCGTCTCACGCTGAATCCTGGGGAGAGGACTACCATCCAGGGCGAACAAGGCCGTGGACTCCCTTAACTGTCTGAGAGGAATGTCATGTTCCCGAGCCCAGGTCTCGTCCATAAAACAGCCCTCCGCCCCAGAGTCTATTAAGGCACTGCAGGAAGCTGACGAACCGGTCCAGCGTAGATGGACCGACAAGGTAGTGCAGGATCTTGAAGGAGAGACAGGAGTAGTAGCGCTCACCAGTAGCCCTCCGCTTACTGATGAGCTCTGGCTTTTACTGGACATGAAGTGACAAAATGACCAGCAGAACCGCAATAGAGACAGAGGCGGTTGGTGATTCTCCGTTCCCTCTCCTTAGTCGAGATGCGGATACCTCCCAGCTGCATAGGCTCAGCTCCCGAGCCGGCAGAGGAAGATGGTAGTGATGCGGAGAGGGGGGCAACGGAGAACGCGAGCTCCTTTCCACGAGCTCGGTGACGAAGATCAACCCGTCGCTCAATGCGAATAGCGAGTTCAATCAAGGAATCCACGCTGGAAGGAACCTCCCGGGAGAGAATCTCATCCTTTACCTCTGCGCGGAGACCCTCCAGAAGACGAGCGAGCAAAGCCGGCTCGTTCCAGCCACTGGAGGCAGCAAGAGTGCGAAACTCAATAGAGTAGTCTGTTATGGATCGATTGCCTTGACATAGGGAAGACAGGGCCCTGGAAGCCTCCTCCCCAAAAACAGATCGATCAAAAACCCGTATCATCTCCTCCTTAAAGTCCTGATACTGGTTAGTACACTCAGCCCTTGCCTCCCAGATTGCCGTGCCCCACTCACGAGCCCGTCCAGTAAGGAGAGATATGACGTAGGCGACACGAGCAGTGCTCCTGGCGTAAGTGTTGGGCTGGAGAGAAAACACAATATCACACTGGGTGAGGAACGAGCGGCATTCAGTGGGCTCCCCAGAGTAACACGGCGGGTTATTGATTCTGGGCTCCGGAGATTCGAAAGCCCTGGAAGTGGCCGGTGGATCGAGGCGGAGATGGTGAACCTGTTCTGTGAGGTTGGAGACTTGGGTGGCCAGGGTCTCAACGGCATGTCGAGCAGCAGACAATTCCTGCTCGTGTCTGCCTAGCATCGCTCCCTGGATCTCGACGGCTGAGTGGAGAGGATCCGAAGTCGCTGGGTCCATTCTTGGTCGGATTCTTCTGTTATGGTGCGTGAATGAGGACCCAAAAGCGAATTAACAAACAGAGTACTTTAATGACGAACATACGTGGGCTCAGATGGACAGGTAGATTCCGACAGGACAGGACAAGGTTGCAGCACACACGATGATAGTCTGGTTCAGGCATGAGACACACAAACAAACAAACAAGAATCCGACAAGGACAGGAGCAGAAACAGAGAGAGATATAGGGACCTAATCAGAGGGAAAAAGGGAACAGGTGGGGAACGGGGTGAATGGGTAATTAGGAGGAGACAAGGCACAGCTGGGGAAAAGAGGGGGAGAAAAGGTAACATAACAACGACCAGCAGAGGGAGACAGGGTGAAGGGAAAGGACAGAGACAAGACAACATGACAGTCAGACCAGTCACCTCCATCTATTGACTCTCAGGCCTGACAGCAATATCCATTCATATTGAAATGGCATCATATTAGAATCAATCATGCAATCAACTCCATCAAATAAGTTGAAATGTATTAGGAAATATTTAGTTGGAGGATGGGCATGCTACCCTTTTAGAAACAACCTGAACCTAAACCCTCGTAACAACCTGAATCTAAACCCTCGTAACAACCTGAACCCAAACCCTCGTAACAACCTGAACCTAAACCCTCGTAACAAACTGAATCTAAACCCTCATAACAACCTGAACCTAAACCCTCGTAACAACCTGAATCTAAACCCTCGTAACAACCTGAATCTAAACCCTCGTAACAACCTGAACCTAAACCCTCGTAACAACCTGAACCTAAACCCTCGTAACAACCTGAACCTAAACCCTCGTAACAACCTGAACCTAAACCCTCGTAACAACCTGAACCTAAACCCTCGTAACAACCTGAACCTAAACCCTCGTAACAACCTGAATCTAAACCCTCGTAACAACCTGAACCTAAACCCTCGTAACAACCTGAACCTAAACCCTCGTAACAACCTGAACCTAAACCCTCGTAACAACCTGAACCTAAACCTTCGTAACAACCTGAATCTAAACCCTCGTAACAACCTGAACCTAAACCCTCGTAACAACCTGAATCTAAACCCTCATAACAACCTGAACCTAAACCCTCGTAACAACCTGAATCTAAACCCTCGTAACAACCTGAACCTAAACCCTCATAACAACCTGAATCTAAACCCTCGTAACAACCTGAACCTAAACCCTCGTAACAACCTGAATCTAAACCCTCGTAACAACTGAACCTAAATCCTCGTAAGAGCAAGCTAATACAGAGTAGCAGAAACAGTGGACATTCATAAAAAACTACAGCAAGAAATAATGAGAACTACATTTTAAGAGGACTAATTTATGACTTCAGTTGAATAGCTAACTCTGCCCTCTAGTACTGCGAAATGAAAGTATGCCCTCAGAACAGCCTCAACTGGGGCATGGAATCCTACAAGGTGTTGAAAGCATTCCACAGGGATGATGGCCCATGTTAACTTAAATGCTTCCCACAGTTGTGTCAAGTTGGCTGGAAGTCCTTTGGGTGGTGAACTATTCTTGATACACAGGGAAAACTGTTGAGTGTGAAAAACCCAGCAGCGTTGCAGTTCTTGATACAAACCGGTGTGCCTGACACCAACTACCATAACCTGTTCAAAGGCACTTAAATATTTTGTCTTGTCCATTCACCCTCTGAATGGCTCACACACAATCCACATCTCAAGGCTGAAAAATCCTTCTTTAACCTGTCAACTCGCCTTCATCTACACTGAGTTGGAGTGGATTTAACAAGTGACATGAAAAAGAGATCATATCTTTCACTTGGTCAGTCTGTGTCATGTAAAGAGCAGGTGTTCTTAATGTTTTGTACACTCAGTGTATGTTAAGTATTATGTTTACCAATAGATGGCAGTATTGACTCAATATGTAGTTTGCTTCCCACTATCTGTAGCCCTTTAATGTCTGCTTTAACCTCAAGAGGCCTCAGGTAGCTTGTGCCAGCTACATTCCTGTAATGTTATTCTAAGTTACAATGAAATACTAACATGTACTTGGGTGTCCGGAGTCCTCGATCTAAGAAGCATCCTCAGATACGACAGTTTTCATTCATAGACAAATCAGTGTACAAGTTCTACAGCAATACTATGCTAAAAATATCTCGGTCAGATTCAAATCAAATCACAACTCACTTTACAGAATGAAAGAAATGAAAGAAACAGTGATTAATAAATTATAACAGTTCATACGTTTATGAAAATTAATATACATTAAAGGCTTTGTTTTTCTTTAGTTTTTATTGGTGGTGAGTTAATACGGGTAATCAGGTACAGGATTCTCCATCCTGAGCCTTGTCGTTCACGTCCATTTGGTTACAGACTGTTTTGAGCTCTTGCTGTTCAGACTTTCTATTTCTCTTCCTCCGTAAACATCTGAAGAGAGCAGTGCCAGGCACAGCTAGACTGGGTATCCCTGCCAGGATAAAGATTATTACATAGATCCAGGCTGGATAGGGCTTCTCCTCCAATGTAGGGAAGTTTTCCTGTAACGGAAGATGAATGGTATAAGGCTTTTAGTATGTCCGTGTTGTCACTGTAATGTACAGTACTGTACCAGATGGAGATTATGTGAATAGTGGAGCTATACATGTAAACATAGGCATGTGGGAAATCTTTGTTTGTGAGTAGTATGTTAAGAGGCCTAAAAACAAATGACAGATACATGTATGTGTTGCAATTTGGATGTTTTGATTTCAACAGATTTATAGAATTGACAGAGCAAAAACCGTACCGATACAGGATTCCAGGTTTTATATAGGAGCGTTTCGGTGACTTTAGTGATAAAGTAGAACACAAAGATGACAAGCATGATGGCGGGGCTGAGAAATCTCCATGTGATCTGCCAAAAGAAGTTGGGCTTGTGGCCGATCATGAACTCAATATCATCGTTGAACCTGGTACAGAGAGAGAGAGACACAAAACGATTGTTATTATACAGTAGCAGTCAAAAGTCTGGACACACATACTCATTCAAGGGTTTTCTTTATTTTTACTACTTTCTACACTGTAGAATAATAGTGAAGACATCAAAACCATGAAATAATACATATGGAATCATGTAGTAACCAAAAAAGTGTTAAAGAAATCTAAATATGTTATATATTTTACATTCTTCAAAGTAGCCACCCTTTGCCTTGATGACAGCTTTGCACACTTTTGTAATTCTCTCAACCAGCTTCATGAGGAATGTTTTTCTAAAAGGCACAGTCCCCTGACTTCAACACACTTGAGATGGTTTGGGATGAGTTGGACCGCAGAGTGAAGGAAAAGCAGCCAACAAGTGTTCAGCATATGTGGGAACTCTTTCAAGACTGTTGGAAAAACATTCCTGAAGCTGTATTCATTTGAATTTATTACTCACCTATCAATACCAAAGAGGTACACAACCCCGCCCATCTCACAGAATTAATTTATTACTCACATATCAATACCATAGAGGTACACAACCCCGCCCATCTCACAGAATTAATTTATTACTCACCTATCAATACCATAGAGGTACACAACCCCGCCCATCTCACAGAATGAATTTATTACTCACCTATCAATACCATAGAGGTACACAACCCCGCCCATCTCACAGAATTAATTTATTACTCACCTATCAATACCATAGAGGTACACAACCCCGACCATCTCACAGAATGCAATGATCAGCAGAGGAATGGAACCAGCAAAGCTGTCAAAGAGTGACAGCCAGTAGTTCCCTGAGCCTTGGACAAATATCAGTCCAACAATGCAGCAGAGGACACATGTTATCCCTGTAACAGAATAAAGAACATGAGTTAAAGATATTTAATAAAGAGGTTTCAATCTCTCAACATTGGAGAAAATAGGTCTGGATTGCTCTTGTCCAGAAACAGACTGGCCATGGGGCAGTTCGAGCAAATGAAAGATAGGCTGGTCCATCTTTAGACCAATGTGGGATTTTGGTCCGAAGGAAATTAATGGGCTGGTGTGTTGTCTGAGCTGATGTACGGTCCCAGTCTTTCCCAGCTCTTGTCTCACCTGTGGTGGACTCCTTGGGCCAACTCTTGGGGAAAACCCCCAGGTCCTGAAGTGGTACCAGAACTCCTTCGATATTGCCAAACATGGAGGACAGGCCGAGACAGAAGAGCATGATGAAGAACAAGACTGACCAAACAGGAGATGCAGGCATCTTAGTGATGGCCTCTGTGAACACGATAAAGGCCAGACCAGTTCCTTCAACCCCCTGCATCAGGACACATAGAGAAGGAGTGTTACTACACTGTATAGGACTAGGATATTCAGTGTATAGTTCCCTTTGGGATTGCCATTGCCATATAGTCAAGCTAAAATAATATTCTTATATTGTCAGTATTTATACGATGAAATGAAAAGCTTGTGGAGCATGTATGTAAGAGACCTTAGCTTAGCTTTAAAACTCTGGTTTCCCATTCACAGATTAGGCCTACTGCTGGACTAAAAATCACTTTCAATGGAGAATCTCATTGAGCATGCTTTTTAGTCCGGGACTACGGTTAATCTGTGTCTGGGAAACCAGCCCTAAAAGTCATACCTCGCTGAGGAAAGTGTTCAAGTCACAGGTCTTCAAGTTGAGTCCCTGAATGACCTCTGGATATGTTCCATTGAGACTCTGGAGAACCTGATCATAGTTGCTCTCAGTGACGTTTCCCTCGGGGAGATCAAATGTATTCAGCAGCGCCAGGATATTTCTACAGAATCATTGTGGAAAATGAGTTGACGTCATGGCCTCTTTCGTGGTAACATTACATCTAACTATGTCACATTGGCTATCATACTGTCATATCGGAGGTAGGGGGCACTGTTAGGTACATGTAGGGTTGCAAAATTCCCAGATTTGACAGAAATCGTGGTTCCCAGATGTCCTGCTTATCCCATCCTGATTCTACAACTCTTCCAACTGGGATTTCTGAAAAACCTGGGAATTTTGGGAAAGGTGACGAATTTTGGCAACTGTACTCATATCATATCGGATGCAGTGAGTACTGTAGTAGGAACATGTCATCTACAGAGACGGGTAGATTCCTACCCGCCAAGACAGTTGTCAAATCTCTCTGTGGCTCTGAAGCCAATGATGGTGTAGATGACGGTTGCAGCGTAGACGGAGGTGAAGCCATTGACGGCAGAGATGATCACTGCATCCTGTTCACAGTTGTTACTGGGGATCAAAAACAACAACGTCCTGCTCAAATCAAATCAAATTTATTGGTCACATACACATGGTTAGCAGATGTTAATGCGAGTGTAGCGAAATGCTTGTGCTTCTAGTTCCGACCGTGCAGTAACAGCTAACAAGTAATCTAACAATTTCACAACAACTACCTTATATACTGTACACAAGTGTAAAGGAATGAATAAGAATGTGTACTGTCATGACGTTGCCCTGTTGGTGAGGTTTATGACCCTCATAAATACCTTCCCCCCTTTCCTCTCTCTACTCTACAGATGTGACTGTTGGAAAGCCCTTTGTTAACATAGAGAGAGTCTGGTAACATCAAAAGGGTGGGGAACAGAATCATATTTCGGTAATCCAACCAGCTGAAAATATGCGTTGGTACTTAAAGAATATGATGTCAGATCAGTTGTCATCTGAGACATTGTTACTGATGACAGGATGACATAAACTGTATCTTGGAAAGTCTACACATCCTAATTATCATGAGAAAATGAGAGAATGGTTGTTATGAAGTAACAATTCTGCTCACTCAGTGCCCAAGTGAACAGACGTTGGTTGTAAACTATGAACCTTCAAACTATGAACCTACAACCTTCTCTCCCACCACTACATAAGGCCCTTCACGAAAATGTAATTTTGTTGTTCCCAAGGATGTGAGGACTGCTGTCCATACGTTAAAAGGGCTAATATCAACTACAGAACTAAGCCAACCTCAGTGTGAGCTCTGGTTGCAAACGGTTGAACGACAATAAACTAACGAAATTAGCATCGTGTTCCCAGTGACGCGAGGACTGCTGTTCATACCTTAAAAAGGGTGGATTTCAACGTGGAGGTGACGATCGACACGCCGGAAGGATGAATTTCGACTATACCAGCCAGAATATAGCATGAGCGTATAGTATGGCAACCTGGTATGAACTTTGAACTCTTATTTATTAGTGTTACCTCCTAGCCGTTGAGTTAGCAGCAGCAGTTGTAAACGTGGGCTAGGAAAGGACGGACAAAGTATTTGTTCTACCACACAACGACGGTCCTACAACGTATCCACTTTACCACCAGACATTCTTGAGAGGACAAGAGATCCCTGCTGGGCAACCCAGCCTTCCATCTACGACCAATCTATCGAAGCGCAGCTCAGAGTAAATATTTCTTGCATTTTCCTTCTCCAAATGAGTGGTTATTTAGAATGCATAAGATTCTGTATTTACGATAGCATAGCTTCACGAGGTCCGATAGTGACCCAAACATTTTGTTCCTCAGTCTTCCCCTGCTTTCATTCAAACCCAACCCCCTTTCTTTGTGTAACCAGCCGTCATACCGGTTCCGTCCACCAGGGACATTTTCTTGCATGACATAATTAGTAATCAATGTATGATCCATCCTGTGTATATGTAATTCTGTGTGATTATTTAGGTATTTAGTAAAGAAATAATTAAACCAAATGTTGTATTGCTGATTCAACTTGTTAGCCAGGGTTCGTGAAGAATTTACGATGTTCAGATGAGACTGAATAAGGTGACGATTAATGATGGACTGCTATTGAGGTAAAAGATGACCAGGTCTTTAAGAGTTTATTCAGAAGATAACAGCTCTCTTAACATTATTTCGTGGTGCCCCGACTTTCTAGTTAATTACATTTACACGATTAGTTTAATCAGGTAATATTAGTTAAAGAGAAATTATTTTATAAAATAGCATGTCATATCACTTCATCCGGCATAGCAAAGACACGACAGTACATATAAATATATGGATGAGCGATGGCTGTGCGGCATTGGCAAGATGCAGTAGACGCTATAGAGTACAGTATGTACATATTATTATTAATTTTTTTTTATTTCACCTTTATTTAACCAGGTAGGCTAGTTGAGAACAAGTTCTCATTTGCAACTGCGACCTGGCCAAGATAAAGCATAGCAGTGTGAATAGACAACACAGAGTTACACATGGAGTAAACAATTAACAAGTCAATAACACAGTAGAAAAAAAGGAGAGTCTATATACATTGTGTGCAAAAGGCATGAGGAGGTAGGCGAATAATTACAATTTTGCAGATTAACACTGGAGTGATAAATGATCAGATGGTCATGTACAGGTAGAGATATTGGTGTGCATATCAGATGAGTAATGCAGGGTATGTAAACATTATATAAAGTGGCATTGTTTAAAGTGGCTAGTGATACATTTATTACATCAATTTTCCATTATTAAAGTGGCTAGAGATTTGAGTCAGCATGTTGGCAGCAGCCACTCAATGTTAGTGATGACTGTTTAACAGTCTGATGGCCTTGAGATAGAAGCTGTTTTTCAGTCTCTCGGTCCCAGCTTTGATGCACCTGGACTGACCTCGCCTTCTGGATAATAGCGGGGTGAACGGGCAGTGGCTCGGGTGGTTGTTGTCCTTGATGATCTTTATGGCCTTCCTGTGACATCGGGTGGTGTAGGTGTCCTGGAGGGCAGGTATGCCCCCGGTGATGTGTTGTGCAGACCTCACTACCCTCTGGAGAGCCTTACGGTTGTGGGCGGAGCGGTTGCCGTACCAGGCGGTGATACAGTCCGACCCGATGCTCTCGATTGTGCATCTGTAAAAGTTTGTGAGTGTTTTCGATGACAAGCCAAATTTCTTCAGCCTCCTGAAGAAACGCTGTCTGTGTGGGTGGACCATTTCAGTTTGTCCGTGATGTGTACGCCGAGGAACTTAAAACTTTCCACCTTCTCCACTACTGTCCCGTCGATGTGGATAGGGGGTGCTCCCTCTGCTGTTTCCTGAAGTCGACGATCATCTCCTTTGTTTTGTTGACTTTGAGTGTGAGGTTATTTTCCTGACACCACACTCCGAGGGCCCTCACCTCCTCCCTGTAGGTCGTCTCGTCATTGTTGGTAATCAAGCCTACCACTGTAGTGTCTTCTGCAAACTTGATGATTGAGTTGGAGGCGTGCATGGCCACGCAGTCGTGGGTGAACAGGGAGTACATGAGAGGGCTGAGAACGCACCCTTGTGGGGCCTGTGTTGAGGATCAGCGGGATGGAGATGTTGTTTCCTACCCTCACCACCTGGGGGCGTCCCGTCAGAAAGTCCAGAACCCAGTTGCACAGGGCGGGATCGAGACCCAGTTGCTGAGACTGAGCATGTCCTAATATGGACACCATAACGCTCTATTTTGGCACAGTTGTCGGGCTTTATAACACAATTCAAAAGTGTCCCAATACAACATAGTAAACCACTTTTTTCCCTAAAATATATAATACATTGATTAAACAATAGTAGTTTAGATGGTTGATTGTGACTTACTGCACAGAGTTGTAGCTCGAAAAAGAGATGAGTCCACCAAATGCTATGGAGAAGGAATAGAACACCTGGGCACCTGCATCCAGCCAGGTAGTTGGGTTGGTCAGCTCTGTCAACTGGGACAACAACACAACGTTTTGTCCCATGAATCAGATTTACCTGATTTATATATGACCTATTTATCTGATGTCAGTTCAGGGATGGGTTTACATATCTTTTAGCGTGAGGTTTTTTGTTTAGTGTAACAGTGTCCCAAATGGCATCCTATTCCCTGTAAAGTGCACTGCTTTTAAACAGGGCCCATATGGCTGTAGTCAAAAGTAGTACACTATATAGGGAATAGGTTGCCATTTGGACCACAACACTTGACTTACGTCCGGGGTGAAGAGAAACACAACTCCACTCAAAGAGCCTTTCAAAGTCAGACCTCTGATCAGGAAAATGCTCAACACTACGTAGGGCAGCGTTGAGGTGACATACACAGCCTATGAGGAGAGGGGAGACAGGGATTTCACTACACCTTCATTTGTATTCGCGTTCACTGAGACATGATAACATAAAACTACCTTTATGCTATTTTATTTGTCCATTTTCCAATGTTCATCCATTGTTATTGGTCATAATTGGATATAAATGTGAACGTCATCTCAGATAGATTGAGCTGCTCTACCTTCCCAGTGGTCTCGATGCCTCGGATGATGCAGATATAGAGCACGGCCCAGGCACTGACCAGACACAGCACCATCCACCACTGCAGACCCCCGTTCGCACCAATGTCCGGGGTGGTGTTCAGCGTCTCTCTGTACCAGAAGTAGTCCACTGGAGAGCTCTGCTCACACTCTGACACCAGGCCTGAGACATTTAGGTAAAGAATTTACGAATAATACATTATTATAATTAGACATACATGACTTGATGATTCAAACATAGTGCAATACTTTTGACCCGGGCAAAAGTATTGCATTATAGGGAATAGGGTGGCATTTAGGATGCAGGCCATGTTCAGTCATAGTACGTAAGTAAGCCTTTCATTGTAAGGTCTACACCTGTTCTATTCAGAACATGTGAATAATAAGATTTGATTTAATTTGATATCTCATTTTTACCAATCTTGCATGGAGACGGTGTCTGTACTGAACTCTTACCTGTTAGATTGTAATTGGGTGGACATTGGCTCCAAGGCAGCGTCTCTTGGAAGGAGTTAAATAAGTACCACATCACCCAGGCCATGATGGTGTTGTAGTACAGGCTGATCATCAAAGAAACAAACATGGACGCTATGCCTGGTAAGAACACAGAGCAGTGAGTCCATGATGACTCAAGGTTTATTGAAGCATCACGTGTAGCTCTGGTCCCGGGGCGTTTACCTGCTGCTTACATGCAGCAAACTGCACCTTATGTATTTGCCCTGGACCAGAGATAGGGAAAGTGTTGCTTACCAACTCCAGCTAAGTAAGGATGAATTGTTGACCACACGCCTAAACTGCCTTTCCTTAGACGTTGACCAATAGCAAACTCCAGATGGAGCAGGGGAACACCTTCTAGAACCAGTAGGATCAGGAAAGGAATCATGAATGCACCTGAGAACAAAGAGGCCACAATCAAAGCTCTTAAATCATTGGTAAATATCCATGACTCTTACTGACATCTCATGACATACAGACACCTGCAGATGTAATGGAGTGTATATTACAAGTCTTCTGTATCATATATAGGGGTGGCAGGTAGCCTAGTGGTTCGAGAGTTGGGCCATTAACCGAAAGGTTGCTGGATCGAATCCCCAAGCTAATAAGGTAAGAATCTGTCGTTCTGCCCCTGAACAAGGCAGTTGACCCACTGTTCCCCGATAGGCTAAGAATTTGTTCTTAACTGACTTGCCTAGTTAAATAAAGGTTCAAATGTAAATATGAAACACCTGTACTTGGGTTTGGATAAAAACACAGGGCTCATCGATACACATACCTGTCTATCTAAACATACTGGCAAAAAAAGGATGGAGAGAAACAGATAGAGAGAAACAATAAAACCACTTGTGAATCACATAACACATGATGTCCTTTTACGGAGACAAGTCAATGCACCTGTTGCAGGCAGGAATGGCTGAAGTAAAGGATTTACTGTGGCACAGGATAGTGATGGTGTTGGTGGTTCAATGTGCAGGTGATTATCCCTCAGTTCACAACAAACACTTTCCTGTCCATCAGCAATCTTCAGTAGATAACAGTCTTTATCTGCCTTAACAGTCCTTATCTGTCATTCGCTTGTAGTCAAACGTTTTCCATGGAACGTGATGGGATGTTACCGTAAGTCCATTTAGGCTCTCTCTCTGTATTTAGATAAGATAAGAGCGGGGGTGTTTCATTACAATTATCACACTGGGTGGATTTTACTGGGCTAAAGCACCCGATCTACCCTGGGTCGGCACAGGAGAGCCCATGTTGTAGTTACATCCCTCATTAGTGTATAACCATTATAAATAGTCTTCTCTGTGTTTGCCAACAATACAGTAGATGGATATACAGTGTCTTCAGAAAGTATTCACACCCCTTGACTTTCTCCAAATTTTGTTGTGTTACAGCCTGAATTTTAGAGGGATTCAATTGAGATGTTGTGTCCCTGGCCTACACACAATACCTCATAATGTCAAAGTGGAATTATATTTTGTGAAATTCTTACAAATGAATTCAAGCCCTTTGTTATGGCAAGCCTAAATAAGTTCAGCAGTAAAAATGTGCTTAACAAGTCACAATAAGTTGTATGGACTCTACAATAATAGTGTTTAACATGATTTTTTTAATGACTACCTCATCTCTGTACCCCACACATATGTAAGGTTCCTCAGTCGAGCAGTGAATTTCAAAAACAGATTCAACTACATAGACCAGCGACTTTTTACAATATCTTGCAAAGAAGGGCAACTATTGGTAGAAAGATACAAAAAAAAGCAGACATTGAATATCCCTTTGAGCATGGTGAAGTTATTAATTACACTTTGGATGGTGTATCAGTACACCCAGTCACTACAAAGATGTAGGTGTCCTCCCTAACTCAGTTGCCGGAGAGGAAGGAAACCGCTCAGGGATTTTACCATGAGGGCAATGGACTTTAACCCTCCTGCTGTGTTCTGGCCGAATTTGACAGAGTTACAAGGTTTCTCTCTGAAAATGTAGTTCATTTAATCTGATTGTCATGAGGTTCCATGACTTTGTTCACACAGGGCATCTGATCACAAAAAATACATTTTGATGATTTTCATAACATTTGAGGTGTTTTATTGAACTTTTGTACACCTGTGGTGTTCCCAGTCAAATATTCCCGGTCATTAGACATGAATGGGTGAGACTACAATTAGTGTATAAAAAAATTAGGTTCAGGCACATGCCCATTCATCATACTTCCTCTCCCAGACCCCCACATGCATGTGAGCACACACACACACACACACCTCACTCCCCTTCTTGGCTTCCATGGCAACCCCCACAGGAACCTTTCCCCAATAGAATCTTTCCCCCACGGGAACCACACCTGTTGGCATTCTCACAAACAATTACAACATTGTTTTAATAATATATATAACTTTTCTCACAGCTCTGGTATATAAAGCTTTTTTGAGGCCTTGCTCACATTTCATTCTGTGGCAGCACAATGACCAAACGATATACTGTATGTGAGGCTCTTGATCATATCTTTGATCATGACACTGGTGAGGAGGAGAGTCCTTGTTACACTTTGACACAAAGTAGTCTGTGATAAATAGCACAATATGTTTTATCTGAGTATTTGTTATAGTCAAAATAATCCATACATTATGCTTATTCTACCCAAAAACTAGTTGTATGTGCCCAGGGCAATGAGGCCAACAGACCACAAAAAGCAAATAGAAGTTCAAAACTTGTAATGTTCACAAGAACTTAAGTTTATAAAAAGATCTAACACAACATTAGGTGATAATATATGTATTATTATGGATTTATAATCATCTATAATGGGGTGGTCATTTTGGACAGGGAACACAGAATTAATTAACATGAAACGAACTCAACAGGAGGGTCATTAAAACAGTTACAGAGTTTAATGGCTGTGATGGGAGAACATTGAGGATGGATCAACAACATTGTAGTCATTACACAATGATAAACTAATTTACATAGTGAAAATAACTAAAATATTGTATAGAACAAAAATATTCCAAAACATGCATCCTGTATGAAATAAAGCACTAAAGTAATAATGCAAAAATGTGGATTAACTTTATGTCCTGAATACAAAGTGTTATGTTTGGGGAAAATCCAATATCCCTGAACACCACTCTTCATTTTTTTCAAGCATGGTGGTGGCTGCATCATGGTATGGGTATGCTTGTCATCGACTGGGGAGATTTATAGGATAAAACGAAACCTAAAAGAACTAAGCACAGGCAAAATCCTGGAGGAAAACCTGGTTCAGTTTGCTTTCCAACAGACACTGGGAGACGTTCACCTTTCAGCAGGACAATAACCTTCAACACAAGGCCAAATATACACTGGAGTTGCTTACCAAGACGACATTCAATGTTCCTGAGTGGGCTAGTTACAGATTTTACTTTAATATTGTACAATCCAGGTGTGCAAAGCTTTAAAAGACTTACCCAGAAAGACTCACAGCTGTAATTGCTGCCAAAGGTGATTCTAACATGTATTGACTCAGGGGTGTGAATACTTATGTAAATTGTATATTTCAACACATTTGCAAACATTTCTAAAAACGTTTTTTCACTTTGTCATTATGGGGTATTGTGTGTAGATTGTGAATAGTGAATTCAAAAAAAAAGTTGAATTCAGGCTGTAACACAACAAAATGTGGAATAAGTCAAGGGGTATGAAAACTTTCTGAAGGCACTGTAGCATCATGTGTTTGGCGACATGGGCAAAGTGCAATAAGTCTGTTATACTAACTGACAATCAGTTAGATATTTTTCCTGGGATCTATCTATCGACTCCAGGCATGTCCTCTCCATCAGTCATTGACAAGTCATTATGACTAGAGGTGTGATGTAAATCAAGCTTTAACACCTATACAAGGCCTGTCAGCATAAGTAGTAGTAATAGATTACTACATCAGCTAATACAATGCAGTGTTTGTGGTGCTGGAGCCTCCATAGAGACAGATCACCATGGAGCCTCCATAGAGACAGATCACCATGGAGCCTCCATGGAGACAGATCACCATGGAGCCTCCATAGAGACAGATCACCATGGAGCCTCCATAGAGACAGATCACCATGGAGCCTCCATAGAGACAGATCACCACGGAGCCTCCATAGAGACAGATCACCATGGAGCCTCCATAGAGACCGATCACCACGGAGCCTCCATAGAGACAGATCACCATGAAGCTTCCATAGAGACAGATCACCACGGAGCCTCCATAGAGACAGATCACCACGGAGCCTACATAGAGACAGATCACCATGGAGCCTCCATAGAGACAGATCACCATGAAGCTTCCATAGAGACAGATCACCATGGAGCCTCCATAGAGATAGATCACCATGGAGCCTCCATGGAGACAGATCACCATGGAGCCTCCATAGAGACAGATCACCATGGAGCCTCCATAGAGACAGATCACCATGGGGCCTCCATAGAGACAGATCGCCATGGAGCCTCCATAGAGACAGATCACCACTGAGCCTCCATAGAGACAGATCACCATGGAGCCTCCATAGAGACAGATCACCATGGAGCCTCCATAGAGACAGATCACCATGGAGCCTCCATAGAGACAGATCACCATGGAGCCTCCATAGAGACAGATCACCATGAAGCTTCCATAGAGACAGATCACCACGGAGCCTCCATAGAGACAGATCACCATGGAGCCTCCATAGAGACAAATCACCATGGAGCCTCCATAGAGACAGATCACCACGGAGCCTCCATAGAGACAGATCACCATGGAGCCTCCATAGAGACAGATCACCATGGAGCCTCCATAGAGACAGATCACCATGAAGCTTCCATAGAGACAGATCACCACGGAGCCTCCATAGAGACAGATCACCATGGAGCCTCCATAGAGACAGATCACCATGGAGCCTCCATAGAGACAGATCACCACTGAGCCTCCATAGAGACAGATCACCATGGAGCCTCCATAGAGACAGATCACCATGAAGCTTCCAAAGAGACAGATCACCATGGAGCCTCCATAGAGACAGATCACCACGGAGCCTCCATAGAGACAGATCACCATGGAGACTCCATAGAGACAGATCACCACGAAGCCTCCGTAGAGACAGATCACCATGGAGCCTCCATAGAGACAGATCACCATGGAGCCTCCATAGAGACAGATCACCATAAAGCTTCCATAGAGACAGATCACCACGGAGCCTCCATAGAGACAGATCACCATGAAGACTCCATAGAGACAGATCACCATGGAGCCTCCACAGAGACAGAGCAGATAAATCTGCGTATTCCTTCAAAGCTCAGTTGTCCTGAGTCTGCACAACTCTGCCAGGACCTAGGATCAAGAGAGACACTCAAGTGTTTTAGTACTATATCTCTTGACACAATGATGAAAATAATCATGGCCTCTAAACCTTCAAGCTGCATACTGGACCCTATTCCAACTAAACTACTGAAAGAGCTGCTTCCTGTGCTTGGCCCTACTATGTTGAACATAATAAACGGCTCTCTATCCACCGGATGTGTACCAAACTCACTAAAAGTGGCAGTAATAAAGCCTCTCTTGAAAAAGCCAAACCTTGACCCAGAAAATATAAAAAACTATCGGCCTATATCGAATCTTCCATTCCTCTCAAAAATTTTAGAAAAGGCTGTTGCGCAACAACTCACTGCCTTCCTGAAGACAAACAATGTATACGAAATGCTTCAGTCTGGTTTTAGACCCCATCATAGCACTGAGACGGCACTTGTGAAGGTGGTAAATGACATTTTAATGGCATCGGACCGAGGCTCTGCATCTGTCCTCGTGCTCCTAGACCTTAGTGCTGCTTTTGATACCATCGATCACCACATTCTTTTGGAGAGATTGGAAACCCAAATTGGTCTACACGGACAAGTTCTGGCCTGGTTTAGATCTTATCTGTCGGAAAGATATCAGTTTGTCTCTGTGAATGGTCTGTCCTCTGACAAATCAACTGTAAATTTCGGTGTTCCTCAAGGTTCCGTTTTAGGACCACTATTGTTTTCACTATATATTTTACCTCTTGGGGATGTTATTCGAAAACATAATGTTAACTTTCACTGCTATGCAGATGACACACAGCTGTACATTTCAATTAAACATGGTGAAGCCCCAAAATTGCCCTTGCTAGAAGAATGTGTTTCAGACATAAGGAAGTGGATGGCTGCAAACTTTCTACTTTTAAACTCGGACAAAACAGAGATGCTTGTTCTAGGTCCCAAGAAACAAAGAGATCTTCTGTTGAATCTGACAATTAATCTTAATGGTTGTACAGTCGTCTCAAATAAAACTGTGAAGGACCTCGGCGTTACTCTGGACCCTGATCTCTCTTTTGAAGAACATATCAAGACCATTTCAAGGACAGCTTTTTTCCATCTACGTAACATTGCAAAAATCAGGAACTTTCTGTCCAAAAATGATGCAGAAAAATTAATCCATGCTTTTGTCACTTCCAGGTTAGACTACTGCAATGCTCTACTTTCCGGCTACCCGGATAAAGCACTAAATAAACTTCAGTTAGTGCTAAATACGGCTGCTAGAATCCTGACTAGAACCAAAAAATTTGATCATATTACTCCAGTGCTAGCCTCTCTACACTGGCTTCCTGTCAAAGCAAGGGCTGATTTCAAGGTTTTACTGCTAACCTACAAAGCATTACATGGGCTTGCTCCTATCTATCTCTCTGATTTGGTCCTGCCGTACATACCTACACGTACGCTACGGTCACAAGACGCAGGCCTCCTAATTGTCCCTAGAATTTTTAAGCAAACAGCTGGAGGCAGGGCTTTCTCCTATAGAGCTCCATTTTTATGGAACGGTCTGCCTACCCATGTCAGAGACGCAAACTCGGTCTCAACCTTTAAGTCTCTACTGAAGACTCATCTCTTCAGTGGGTCATATGATTGAGTGTAGTCTGGCCCAGGAGTGGGAGGGTGAACGGAAAGGCTCTGGAGCAACGAACCACCCTTGCTGTCTCTGCCTGGCCGGTTCCCCTCTTTCCACTGGGATTCTCTGCCTCTAACCCTATTACAGGGGCTGAGTCACTGGCTTTACTGGGGCTCTCTCATGCCGTCCCTGGAGGAGGTGCGTCACCTGAGTGGGTTGAGTCACTGATGTGGTCATCCTGTCTGGGTTGGCGCCCCCCCCCCCCCCCCCCCTTAAGTTGTGCCGTGGCGGAGGTCTTTGTGGGCTATACTCAGCCTTGTCTCAGGATGGTAAGTTGGTGGTTGAAGATATCCCTCTAGTGGTGTGGGGGCTGTGCTTTGGCAAAGTGGGTGGGGTTATATCCTTCCTGTTTGGCCCTGTCCGGGGGTGTCCTCGGAGTGGGCCACAGTGTCTCCTGACCCCTCCTGTCTCAGCCTCCAGTATTTATGCTGCAGTAGTTTATGTGTCGGGGGGCTAGGGTCAGTTTGTTATATCTGGAGTACTTCTCCTGTCCTATTCGGTGTCCTGTGTGAATCTAAGTGTGCGTTCTCTAATTCTCTCCTTCTCTCTTTCTCTCTCTCGGAGGACCTGAGCCCTAGGACCATGCCCCAGGACTACCTGACATGATGACTCCTTGCTGTCCCCAGTCCACCTGGCTGTGCTGCTGCTCCAGTTTCAACTGTTCTGCCTTATTATTATTCGACCATGCTGATCATTTATGAACATTTGAACATCTTGGCCATGTTCTGTTATAATCTCCACCCGGCACAGCCAGAAGAGGACTGGCCATCCCACATATGCTCTCTCTAATTCTCTCTTTCTTTCTCTCTCTCGGAGGACCTGAGCCCTAGGACCATGCCCCAGGAATACCTGACATGATGACTCCTTGCTGTCCCCAGTCCACCTGACTGTGCTGCAGCTCCAGTTTCAACTATTCTGCCTTATTATTATTCGACCATGCTGGTCATTTATGAACATTTGAACATCTTGACCATGTTTTGTTATAATCTCCACCCGGCACAGCCAGAAGAGGACTGGCCACCCCACATAGCCTGGTTCCTCTCTAGGTTTCTTCCTAGGTTTTGGCCTTTCTAGGGAGTTTTTCCTAGCCACCGTGCTTCTTCACCTGCATTGCTTGCTGTTTGGGGTTTTAGGCTGGGTTTCTGTACAGCACTTTGAGATATCAGCTGATGTACGAAGGGCTATATAAAATAAATTTGATTGAAATTTGAGATCACCATGGAGACTCCATAGAGACAGAACACCATGGTTAGACTACACATAAACTAGTGACATAAACAGCAGACATGTTTTTCACTGTTCTCATTAGTTCTGTGTTTTTATTGTATTGTAAGTACACTTTATGTACCTGATAACAGTGGAACAATGTGTGCAATGTGATAATTAGAATATGTGTTAAACTGCACCTACAATAATAAGAACACTGTAAAGTAAAGCAAAATCAGTATTTTCCCACGGACACCAAATACAGATTGTACATCAAGCAAATCAGAGAAGAACATGAGCTTTCCCTATACAAGTGATCCCATCCAACCACACCACAGCACAACCCATCCACCCCTTCCAACACCATCCAACCAAACCAAGCCAAACCACACCACACCCCATCCAATCCAACCCCATCCAACCACACCACACCACAGCCCAACCAAAGCTTTAAAACACTTACCCAGAAAGACTCACAGCTGTAATTGCAGCCAAAGGTGATTCTAACATGTATTGACTCAGGGGTGTGAATACTTACATAAATTGTATATTTCAACACATTTGCAAACATTTCTAAAAACATGTTTTCACACCCCATCCTACCCCATCCAACCACACTACACCCCATCCAACCACACCACACCAAACCCCATTCAACCCCATCCAACCACACCAGACCACACCCCAACTAACCACACTACACTACACCACATCTAACCCCATTCAACCACACCACAAACCATCCAATCACACCACAAACCATCCAACCCCATCACAGCCCATCCAACCACACCACAAACCATCCAACCACACCACACCACAGCACACCCCAGCAAACCTCATTCAACCACACCACAGCCCGTTCAACCCCACCACAGCACAACAACACCTACCTCCCCCATGACTCTGGCACAAGTAAGGGAATCTCCATACGTTCCCCAGCCCCACACAGAACCCCACGCAGGTGAGCATGTATTGAGTCTTGTTGTCCCATTTGGGCCTGTCTCCCCTCCCAGCCTCTTCCGTCTCCAGCTTGTCCAGCTCCTCATGGGACAGGATCCTGTCTTCCAGGCCTGGGTTGGGCAGCTGTAGTCTCATGGTTCCTCGGGTGTAGATGGCCAGGTTCAGCAGTGTGACAGGTGGTGTGGCTGGTCTCTAGGTAACCGGTAGCTGGAACACTAGCTGAGGTGTGGAAAAACTGGTTGCCAACTTTGCAAAACAGCCTTGTTTAGTAGATGATTGCTTTACCAAGCTGAAGAGTGACACGAGAAGTTATCTTGTCAAGTGTGACTCAACCAAAACAACACGTTCAACAATAATTGATATATTATCTGAGAGGGAGGTGTCAGGGATGCACAGAGTCATCCTGTATCTCATATCCTACTGTATATCCACTCTTTCTGATAATGATGTGTATGGCACCCGAGGGTCAAATAGTGATGTTTAACCTCTAGGCTATATGGTTCAACATGCAATGTCAGAGAGGTTATCAACTTCAGGTGTAAAAAACAAGCTCAGTAAAACGCATGGCCAGGTAAATGGTTTATGATTATAGATCAGTAATCGTGTTTAGGCCCAGAGTGTTTCTTTGATCATGTCTGATGGTCAGGATAAAACTCTGGCCTTAATCATGTTCCTTCCGTCTCTCATCTATAGAAAGTCAGTATTTTGATTGCTCAGCAGAATGAGAAAGGGAAGGGGGATACCTAGTCAGTTGTACAACTGAATGCATTCAACTGAAATGTGTCTTTTGCATTTAACCCAACCCCTTCTGAATCAGAGAGGTGTGGGTGGCTGCCTTAATCCACATCCACATCATCAGCACCCAGGGAACAGTGGGTTAACTCCATTGCTCAGGGGCATTAATCCACATCCACATCATCAGCACCCAGGGAACAGTGGGTTAACTGCCTTGCTCAGGGGCATTAATCCACATCCACATCATCAGCACCCAGGGAACAGTGGGTTAACTGCCTTGCTCAGGGGCATTAATCCACATCCACATCATCAGCACCCAGGGAACAGTGGGTTAACTGCCTTGCTCAGGGGCATTAATCCACATCCACATCATCAGCACCCAGGGAACAGTGGGTTAACTGCCTTGCTCAGGGGCATTAATCCACATCCACATCATCAGCACCCAGGGAACAGTGGGTTAACTGCCTTGCTCAGGGGCATTAATCCACATCCACATCATCAACACCCAGGGAACAGTGGGTTAACTGCCTTGCTCAGGGGCATTAATCCACATCCACATCATCAACACCCAGGGAACAGTGGGTTAACTGCCTTGCTCAGGGGCATTAATCCACATCCACATCATCAACACCCAGGGAACAGTGGGTTAACTGCCTTGCTCAGGGGCATTAATCCACATCCACATCATCAACACCCAGGGAACAGTGGGTTAACTGCCTTGCTCAGGGGCATTAATCCACATCCACATCATCAGCACCCAGGGAACAGTGGGTTAACTGCCTTGCTCAGGGGCAGAAGGACTTTTTTATTTTACCTTGTCAGCTCGTGGATTCGATCCAGTGATCTTTCGGTTACTGGCCCAATGCTCCTACTGTTCACTCACCTGACTACTTACCAAAGTTATAACCACCTAGTGGAATCATTTGTAATTAATTCAACAAACTGTTATAAACAGAATACAACAGAATACAAACTGTTGTATTCGGGCATGTGACAAATATAATTTGATTTGATTTTGATTTGAACATGGCAACACAAAACCAGAACAAATCATCATTGTTATTAATATAATTATAGCTATAGGTAACATATTATCATTTCCTTTATCCAATCAATTCATACAACAACAATCTTCCAAAGTTTCAGTATCTGTGGTCAGTAAGCTACTGTACTGTCCCCACAGGCTACAGGCCACAATGCATTGTATTTCAAGCCTCTCTTCACACGGCCACAGGAGGTCACCAACACGCATATAATGTGAAGGTCCCGTTCTGCATCGCCCTGACAGCGCTGTCTGCTGCTACTGGCCGAGTTTGCGCTGGAGGAGGGAGTCCCTATCCCTCTAACGTTACCGTCAGACGCCAAGTCTAGCAGTACCGTCTTCAGCGCAGTCTGCTTCAGCACCTTGCCTGCCTGGCTGCCTGCAATGCCCTTGGATACTGCCGTCCCTCTCATCGCTACACAATTGACATTATTCTGAACGAGAGAATAATAGCTGGAAAAGTCTTCAGGACAGGGCGAAGGATACTGGATTTATATTACCGTGTGACGGCGTTCAGTGTCTTTATTTGTGTGAGCCTGTATGGGGCGAATGGAGAGGAGGGTGCATCGATAATTGAGAGAGCAGAGCAGGACTTGCTGCCTGCTGCAGAAAACCTGACGGCTCGGTGGATTTGGATTTGTTGTTGGGACCAGCAGTCCGGCGCGGGGTTGCGCGTCATATCAAAGGATTTCTCCAGACGGAGCGCTTCTACTTTTTGAAACCTGAGTTCTAAAAAAACATCTTGCATGGATACAACATCATGGCTACGTTTGTATGCAGGGTACAGTTCTTAGATGATACTGATCCATTCAACAGCACCAATTTTCCTGAGCCGACCAGACCGCCTCAGTACACTTTCAGGGAAGATATCCCCCTTATCAATCAGATTGCTGGAGTCCACAGGCTTCTCAAAGCCCCACACAAGGTATGTCAAGTGTTGTCAAGTGTTGTATGTCTTTATTAGTTCTGGCAACTGAATTCTGTTGTATGCTTTGCAATTGTTCTATCCATAGAAATTGGAGAATGTAGCCAATTTGGGTTGTATTGTCATATCAATATTGACGTCCTAGCACAGTGATGTCAATGGTAATGACATAATAATGCAATTGTAACTGTTGCAAACTCATATCCCTAACTCAAAATTGTTAGTCAACATAGTTATTTTACTGTGTTCACTTTCACGTTTTAGGCTTTGGCACCACTGAGTCGTCAGTATGACAAAAGTTAATGACTAGAATATTTTTTTCTGAAATGGAGGACATATTGATCTCTTTCAGGACCAAATGTAACCAATCATAACCAATCAAGAGTCCAGTCAACTGTTAACAGGTTTCAGGATGGGTACTGTACTGTACATCAGTGATTTGGGTCAGCCTACACAGGATATCCATGGCTATGACTCCACACGATAGCAATGACTGCATGTAATCCACAGCTCAGTGGCATTAATACTTTCCTCTAATCAGTATGGAGAAACCATTAATGGGTGTAAAGTAAACATCCTCTTGATTGATGCTACCGGCCTGGGAGAATGAGACATCATTGGTTTGACAGTCAATTCAAACCATTTCCAAAATGTAAACAACCAATGAATACTGTGCCAGAGGACTAGTTTTAGGGGCGGTGTGCGTGTGGTATTCACTGGAGTCTGGTGGAACGCTGCATGCATGGACAGCTGATGAGGACCATGCTGGAATGTATGGACAGACCTAGGCCTTGTCCCAAAGAGCATCCTTTTCCCTATATAGAGCACTTCTTTTGACAACGGCCCATAGGGTATTCAGCATTCCATAACTCAGAGGAACTAGGTCAAAAGAAGTGTACTACATACCTAGGGGATTGGCTTCCATTTGGGACACAGACTATAGATTGGACGGGTGTGAACTAGACTGCCATGCCATGGCCTTGGTCAGGGGGACAAGCAGCTGAGGCTAGTTAAATGGTATTCTCCCTAGGCAGATCGGTTGCCTTGCCTAGCCCACATTAACCATGTTCCTGCTGCCCTAGGTCTGGCATTTCTGAGACTAGTTAAATGGTGACCACAACAGTAAACCTCTGTTTAGCTGACCTGATCTCTTCACCACAACTAGGGTTGCAAAGCTACCAGTAATTCACCAACGTTATCGGAACCTTCTGTGAATGTGGTAATTAACAGAACATCTATGGCAATCTATTGTAACCTTTGTCATTTATACTTGAATAACTTAACAATATATATATATATATATATATATATATATATATATATATATATATATATATATAGTATTCATTTTTATATCTGTGTCCATATTGTCCATGAGTTTCTAGTAAATAGACCATATGGTTTAAATAAAAATGGTCTAATTAAATTTTAAAAAGCATCTAATCAAGAATGGCATTATTTTCAATGAACTCTGCAACTCTTCCAACCATTGACTTTTCTCACACACCTGCCACCAGTTTAACGGCAAAACATTCACAACTAATACATGTTGACGCCATAGTCAAATAAATACAAGTGTGTAAAAACAAAAGAGGATATTTCATGTTAAACACCAATGATATTCACTAAGTTGATGGTTTATTTTTAGGAGAATGTTTTACAGCTTTGTCATTGTATTTTCTGTTTTAAAATCATCTTATTAAATGATTTCATATATTTTACTTGTGAATAAGGCCGGAGAGAGGACCAGAGATAATTAGACACCTGAGATAACCTGAAGTACCCAAAAGGGCCACTAGATGTCTTGTGACAGATTACATAAAATCTTTGAACGATAGCAAAATTCTTGTAGTTTACTGGTAAACCTAGTACATTTACAGCAATATACACTCCCTTTGCAACCTAACAATGACTCTATTACCGTAGAACAGTGATTCCCAACCAGGGGTACAAGGACCATAGGCCTACTGGTAAAATACACATGAGCGGGTACTGCAGTGGTACTCCGGGCAGAGCTAAATTCAGTTGGTGGTACAGTAACCAAAAAAAGGTTGGGAACCACTGTCGTAGAGGACTGATGCAACAACCACACAATGGCTAATGTGCCCTTTGGTGTCTAACGGGGTCGCTGAGAAAGACAATATTATTGTGCGGTTTTAGTGAAAAGACAAACAAACAGAGCAAGAAAGAAATGTAACAGTTAAACGCTAAACTATGTATGACATCTTGTCATCGTGTGGTTCTTTGCACAACTTTGACTTCCAACTCTGAATTCCGTGCTTCTATTTGGTCCTTTCAGGCCACATCCAGGGATCTATTGTTCTTACAGAATGGTATTCAGACACTGCTTGTCCTTTTGATCAACCAGTCTTTGAAAGTCTATACTCAGAATGCTTTCCGGTACCCATTCTCTCTTGTGACTCTGACATCATAGGTATAGCATCCTTGCCTTGTTTAATCATCTCCGTGTCAACTATGCTGAATCATTGGCTGGCTCTTTTGATTAGTAGACATTTTGACCTATCGTTCTCAACATAGCTCTCAAAGCTAACCTACTTTTCCATTTCAGTGTCATTTCTCATCTTCACTGGATTTACCATTGTTGTTTGGCCACTCATGCCTCATGCCTGTCTTCCTTTATCCACACATATTTCAGGAGGTGATATGTTCCTAGATATTCACTGTTATGTCTGCTTCGGCCAATAGTTGGCCTAAACCCATACCATTCTATTGCCAGTTTCGACCAGATGAAAGAAAATGGGCTCTCCTTCTCAGTACCTTGTGGTTCAGCGTTCTTTTAGAAAATCCCTAACAGTGACAAATGATGTCAACCAGATGCTTAGCTATTCTTTGTCTCTGATGATCATTCAGAGGATCCCTCCCTTTCCAGTTGAGCTACAAACCTACTTCCCAGTCCTGGTGGATTTATCTGCATCTAAACACATTGTCAGAGGGCCTCTTCCTCTAACCATGACATTTAAACAGAGTGAAGAGGAGGAGAGGCCCATTGGGTTTGGAGACAGAGGAGCTGACTCTTATGTTGAGCGTTCATCTCAGCCCCAGTTGAAAAGTCACGCAGGTCCCTAATACAAAGTTCATTTGGGATCTTTCTTCATTCTGTCAGATCAATTGTCTTTTTCACTGGGTTTGAAAAAAGCTCTGTAGATAATACGTCACGGAACCCACAGGATGCTGTGGAACACCACAGAGCCTGGTTTTCATTCTAGAACCCATTCCACTCCTCTCTGCTCTGACCAACAGGATGGGAAGGGAACTCTCTCCCTGCTGGCTCCTCTGAGGAAAAGGGCAGAGAGGGAGACTGACAAAAAGGCTGGCTCTACATGTTTGGTTTCCACACTCGATTGGTCTCCATCTCCTGCTGCACCAGCCTTAGTTTAAGCTGAAGGCAGTTCAGCAGAAGGCCTATGGGACCGCAGGGTGCCAACAAAAAGGCTCTGTGATGCCCTGCCTGTGAACTAACTGATGCACTAGCGGTTAGCTTCAACTGGCTAACCAGACAGCAGAAGCTGTAGTTGTCCATTAGAGCCCAGGCAGATACCAGAGGACTGTCTAAAAGGGGAGAACGTATCCTTTATGTCTATGTTGAAACCTGAACGTTTTCTACGCTTTGTGTTTAACATTTTCACATCCACCTGTCTTCAGTGAGTTATTGGTTGGTATTTACTTCCATAGACACCAGTAAACACACGTACAAACACATTAAGACAGAAATGCAAGTTCCCAATTGCACAGTCATACCATTGACCGCCTGTGTCTCACAGGGTTGCCTCCCTACCCCGCTACATCTGGGGATGACTGAGAGTGGGTGTACAGACTGGTATTAATAGCCCAGTGCTAACACATGGTACCAGGGGAGCCAGACAGGACAGCACACTAGCAGATGCTGCTGTTGTCCCAGACTTGCTCCCTCCCTCTCCTGCTCCTGTCAGTTCCAACCTGGCTGACTGGTGTCTCTCTGGGGAGAAGTAGTGCAGACGTCTGCCTAGAGATGATGATGCCATGGGGACCTGCCTGCCTGGTCTTTCTCATTGCTGACATTGACAATCAGCTCCATTAGGCAATGCCCTGTGAGCATTCACACACAATCAGTATCATATTCAGTTTGTGTTGGATTTACAATCTCTTTGTGCACGAGCATTGATTGCCTTATTTTACTTATACACAAAGTCTAACCTTCAAAGAGCACTCAGCATCCTCTTTGTGTAGATACCACTGAACATACTTGATCAGAGTTAGATAGAACAGAACGTACGAGGCATGGCCTGACTCAGGATTTCATCGCATAATGTATTTTGCTTTTGGACGACTAGGCAGACTGTGAATAGACAGAGTGCATTCAGTATGCTAGGGCTGTGTCCCACAATCAGCCCAACGCATCACCGGGGGCACACTGCCTGCCCTCCAGGTCACCTACAGCACCTGGTGTCACAGTCAGGCCAAGAGGATCATGAAGGACCTCAGCCACCCAAGCTACGGCCTGTTCACCCCGCTACCATCTAGAGGATCATGAAGGACCTCAGCCACCCAAGCTACGGCCTGTTCACCCCGCTACCTTCTAGAGGATCATGAAGGACTTCAGCCACCCCGCTACCATCTAGAGGATCATGAAGGACTTCAGCCACCCAAGCTACGGCCTGTTCACCCCGCTACCTTCTAGAGGATCATGAAGGACTTCAACCACCCCGCTACCATCTAGAGGATCATGAAGGACCTCAGCCACCCAAGCTACGGCCTGTTCACCCCGCTACCTTCTAGAGGATCATGAAGGACTTCAACCACCCCGCTACCATCTAGAGGATCATGAAGGACTTCAGCCACCCAAGCTACGGCCTGTTCACCCCGCTACCATCTAGAGGATCATGAAGGACCTCAGCCACCCAAGCTACGGCCTGTTCACCCCGCTACCATCTAGAGGATCATGAAGGACCTCAGCCACCCAAGCTACGGCCTGTTCACCCCGCTACCATCTAGAAGGAGGAGACAGTACAGGTGCATCAAAGCTGGGACCGAGAGACTGAAAAACAGCTTCTATCTCCAGGCCATCAGACTGTTAAATAGTCACCACCAGCAGGCCTCCGCCCAGTACCCTGCCCTGAACTTAGTCACTGTTACTAGCTGGCTACCACCCGATACTCTACCCTGCACCTTAGAGACTGCTGCCCTATGTACAGAGTCATGGAACACTGGTCACTTTATTAATGTTTACATACTGTTTTAGCCACTTTATATGTTTATACTGTATTCTAGTTCAGGCTCATCCTATATAACTACTACTGTACACACCTTTTCTATTCATATACTGTCCATACTGTCTGTACACACCAAGATATACATCTTTATTTATATTCTGGATTCTGACATTGCTCTTTCTAATATTTCTGTATTTCTTAATTTTGGGGATTTGTGTGTATTGTTGTGTATCCTTAGATATTACTGCACTGTTTGAGCTAGGAACACACACATTTCACTACACCTGCAATAGCATCTGCTAAATATGTGTATGGGACCAATCAAATGTGATTTGATTTGATATGGCACCATGTTCCCTATAGTGCACTACTTTGTGCCAGAGTTCTCTTCAAAGGAAGTGCACTATAAAGGGAATAGGGTGGCATTTGGGATGCACCCTATGCCACAGTTCATCACAGATGTACTGCCCAATGAAAAGGTTCACAACAGTGAACATACTGTGCAAAAGCAATAGTTCAAAGGAACATAGTCAAGTCGCTTCTGATATTTTCCTGCCTCTCTAAAATACTCCGAGGGGTCAGGGTCAATTTATTTGGAATGCCAGAAAGCATCCGCTGTGACACACCTCAACGTTATTCGAGGGCAGAGAGGAACGCAGGACCGTCAGTCTTTGAAAGATGTACACACTCTTTAACAAATTCACTTTTTTTGTGAAGATTGCCTTCCTGCTAATTATTCCAGAGAGATTCCAGGGGCTCATAATAACAAGTTCTGCTAAATGCTGTAAAATCTAGGTTTGTTCTGTGGGTGGACTGTATTACTCATTGTTATGTACAGTTGAGGTTTGGCCTGTCAGTCTCCAAGTTTCTCTGTGTTTCGGAGCATAGAGTTCTGCATTCACACAGAGCTACTGTAGCTCCTTGTTCAGGCTCATCCCTTGCATGCTCGACAGAAGATTACTGTTGTGGTCTCTCTCATGTGTATAGTGTATTTTAAAGAGCGTGCTAATTCCACTGTCTTGGGAAAGAGACCACAGACAACATATCCACCGTAGACAGAAATAAGGTTGGACCTCTGCCCAGACTTGATGTAGAGGCAGTGCCATCAAAACGTTCACTGGTTCCAACTGAAACCCTCAAGTAAAGGGCACACAAAAGTTTCCAATTGTTCATTCCCCCCACAAATAAATAGTGTTAAACATTTTTCACATGCAGCGCTGATAAGTGAGTTATTTATCAATCCCAAACATGGGGTATGTTTTCCCCTTGTCAGCCTCTACACCCACAACAACGCAGCTGCAGGAAGACATTGAGGGTGAGATGCATTTTGAATTGGAGAATTGTATGTTCTTTATTTGTAGCTGTCACTGCCTAACTGCCTGCCTCTCTGGCCGATGAACCACATTGTGGTGGTAGGGGGAGGACAGGCCTCAGTGTGGTGGTAGGGAGAGGACTCAGTGTGGTGGTAGGGAGAGGTCAGGCCTCAGTGTGGTGGTAGGGAGAGGCCTCAGTGTGGTGGTAGGAAGAGGACAGGCCTCAGTGTGGTGGTAGGGAGAGAACAAGCCTCAGTGTGGTGGTAGGGAGAGGACAGGCCTCAGTGTGGTGGTAGGGAGAGGACAGGCCTCAGTGTGGTGGTAGGGAGAGGACAGGCCTCAGTGTGGTGGTAGGGAGAGGCCAGGCCTCAGTGTGGTGGTAGGGAGAGGATAGGCCTCAGTGTGGTGGTAGGGAGAGGCCTCAGTGTGGTGGTAGGGAGAGGACAGGCCTCAGTGTGGTGGTAGAGAGAGGCCAGGCCTCAGTGTGGTGGTAGGGAGAGGCCTCAGTGTGGTGATAGGGAGAGGCCAGGCCTCAGTGTGGTGGTAGGGAGAGGACAGGCCTCAGTGTGGTGGTAGGGAGAGGCCAGGCCTCAGTGTGGTGGTAGGGAGAGGCCTCAGTGTGGTGATAGGGAGAGGCCAGGCCTCAGTGTGGTGGTAGGGAGAGGATAGGCCTCAGTGTGGTGGTAGGGAGAGGCCTCAGTGTGGTGGTAGGGAGAGGACAGGCCTCAGTGTGGTGGTAGAGAGAGGCCAGGCCTCAGTGTGGTGGTAGGGAGAGGCCTCAGTGTGGTGATAGGGAGAGGCCAGGCCTCAGTGTGGTGGTAGGGAGAGGACAGGCCTCAGTGTGGTGGTAGGGAGAGGACAGGCCTCAGTGTGGTGGTAGGGAGAGGCCTCAGTGTGGTGATAGGGAGAGGCCAGGCCTCAGTGTGGTGGTAGGGAGAGGCCAGGCCTCAGTGTGGTGGTAGGGAGAGGCCAGGCCTCAGTGTGGTGGTAGGGAGAGGCCAGGCCTCAGTGTGGTGGTAGGGAGAGGACAGGCCTCAGTGTGGTGGTAGGGAGAGGTCAGGCCTCAGTGTGGTGGTAGGGAGAGGACAGGCCTCAGTGTGGTGGTAGGGAGAGGCCAGGCCTCAGTGTGGTGGTAGGGAGAGGATAGGCCTCAGTGTGGTGGTAGGGAGAGGCCTCAGTGTGGTGGTAGGGAGAGGACAGGCCTCAGTGTGGTGGTAGAGAGAGGCCAGGCCTCAGTGTGGTGGTAGGGAGAGGCCTCAGTGTGGTGATAGGGAGAGGCCAGGCCTCAGTGTGGTGGTAGGGAGAGGCCAGGCCTCCGTGTGGTGGTAGGGAGAGGCCAGGCCTCAGTGTGGTGGTAGGGAGAGGCCAGGCCTCAGTGTGGTGGTAGGGAGAGGCCAGGCCTCAGTGTGGTGGTAGGGAGAGGACAGGCCTCAGTGTGAGACTGTGAGCAGGATTGGTGGTTACTTCTCTGGACTCTGGGACCACAGGGCCTTGTTGCTCAGGTTCAAATCCTGGGCTGGGCAGGGGACAACACATCTCCTGCCTCTGCCGTTAATCTATGAGCACTGTTCATGGATTAAGGACCGTTTCTGTGGATCACTAAGGCATTTCTGGCCTGGATACTATGGCTGTGATCTGTAATCCATCAGGTCTATTATAGCCAAAAGAGACCGTGTGTGTGTGTGTGTGTGTGTGTGTGTGTGTGTGTGTGTGTGTGTGTGTGTGTGTGTGTGTGTGTGTGTGTGTGTGTGTGTGTGTGTGTGTGTGTGTGTGTGTGTGTGTGTGTGTGTGTGTGTGTGCTTCACTAGTACGGCCTGTCTGCTCTGGCCTGACTTGCTGAGGTTTTGTGTCATAACCTCTATGTAGAGAAATGCATTTTTTGGATTCACACTAATTGCTGGTTACTGCTTTGACTGCTGCCCCATGTTTTTGTCCATTTCAGCTCCTGATACTGAGTTTACTGTGTCTTAAGAGTCTTAAGAGGAGAGGAACTCAATGTATTTTCTGTAGTTCTATATTTCTGTATCAGTTGTATGAACAGGTGGACTCACAACGTGCTACACTGGACTGAAACAATCCCCCTGTACTGTATGTTGTTCTGTTATGTCATCCTGTCAGTCCAAGATGATATGTCTAGTGTATCTTTATAGATGATAGACCCCTGGATAGATGATATTAGAATTTTTAGTCCTTTCCATGTCCTGCTTAGTTTCATGTCACACCCATTCCATCCTATAGGTCTTCAAGGCATGCCTGCTCCTCATGGACCTAAATATAGTAGGCCTAACTTTGGCCTGTACCAAACACTGTATATCCTGTCAGTGCTGAATCTGTCCTGTAATCTGCTGAAACTCTCTCTCTCTCTCAGACTTACAGTAAGAGCATCTTAAAGACAACTTATCCCAGGCCTTGAAGTAGTCTGTTTTCCCAAAGGTAGCTCTTCACTGTGTCTGTCCACTCCTGAACAGATCAGCCTTGTGTGCTGCCTGTGATATTTCAGGTAGAACTTTGAGAAGAATGTTTCCAATAATATATATTTTTTTTGTTGCTTTATATCTCTTTAAAGGAAAGAGACAAGACAGTTTCAGTCAGTCAGTATGTTATCTTAGCTGACCACATGTTTTGTTCCACTTCTCCATCTTGACACAGTCCTTGGGCGCTGCAGTACAGCCAAAAACAAACACGAGTGGCTGAACAGATCAAAGCTGCTCCCCTCCATAATGTATTTTCCAGTTAGCAACCTCCCTTTGCCCTTTCTCCATGTTTAATTAAGTTACAGTAATTCAAGTGGAGGAAATGGAACCACATCAGAGCCGGGACAAATCACAATTGTAATTTCCAAAACAGTTAGTATTGGGATTTTCACATTGGTTGTTTTTCTTCAGCGGGTAGTGGGTACCGCTCTCGATGCAGCTAGTTAGCGGCGCATATTTGACAAACTAGAACAATGATAGTTTTCTCTCTGCCTTGTGTTGTCTGTCTCTGTATAGGCCTACTATACCTGAAAACCAAACGCTGCAGGGTCAACAACAGGAGGAAAATGGATTCCTTCTCAAACGGTTTATTTACCCTCTGTAGCACACTCAGACAGCCTAGACAGCCTAGACAGCCTAGAGCAGCTCTGATTCAGACTCCCTAGGCAGCCTAGAGCAGCTCAGACTCAGACAGCCTAGAGCAGCACAGACTCAGACAGCCTAGAGCAGCACAGACTCAGACAGCCTAGACAGCCTAGAGCAGCTCAGACTCAGACAGCCTAGACAGCCTAGAGCAGCTCAGACTCAGACTCCCTAGACAGCCTAGAGCAGTTCAGACTCATACTCCCTAGACAGTCTAGAGCAGCACAGACTCAGACTCCCTAGACAGTCTAGAGCAGCACAGACTCAGACTCCCTAGACAGTCTAGAGCAGCACAGACTCAGACTCCCTAGACAGTCTAGAGCAGCACAGACTCAGACTCCCTAGACAGTCTAGAGCAGCACAGACTCAGACTCCCTAGACAGTCTAGAGCAGTACAGACTCAGACTCCCTAGACAGTCTAGAGCAGCACAGACTCAGACTCCCTAGACAGTCTAGAGCAGCACAGACTCAGACTCCCTAGACAGTCTAGAGCAGCACAGACTCAGACTCCCTAGACAGTCTAGAGCAGCACAGACTCAGACTCCCTAGACAGTCTAGAGCAGCACAGACTCAGACTCCCTAGACAGTCTAGAGCAGCACAGACTCAGACTGCCTAGACAGTCTAGAGCAGCACAGACTCAGACTCCCTAGACAGTCTAGAGCAGCTCAGACTCAGACATGTTAGCTATGGACGGCTATATCCATCCAGCCTACGTACAGACCCTGTTTTGACTGAGTTAAATTTTCCTCTGGGCAGTTGGAGGGAAACCGAGCACCATGGTTTGTCCATGGATAGCTAAGTTGTGTGCTATTGGCTGGCGTTAACATTGGCCAAATCAAGGGGTTTGTCATTTGATGTTTTCCCATGTTGCCTCATAGTGGACGTACATGCAACAGTTTGATACTAGCCTTGCATTATTTAGTTGTATATGTTGTAGCTAGGTAATCTATAATAGCTATGCTGTATAATAACTTTAGTTGTATGAAGCGGGAATTATTAATGATGCAATCTTTGTCTTTATCTCCTATCTAGCTTGATGACTGTGCCCTCCAGCTCTCCCAAAATGGGAGCTACCTGGACTTGGAGTCTACCCTGGCAGAACAGAGAGATGAACTCGAGGGCTTTCAGGAGGGAGGGTAAGGCCTTTCATAACACTCTGTCTCAACAACCTATTTCAATAGCTGATCATGCCCTTATATCTCCATTTCATGAGGTCTTTCCATAATAAGAAAACAAACGTATAATCTTATAAATTATGTTTACTGAGGAATATGTACAGTATTGTAAAACTTGTACCGCCAGCACATTTATATTTGTATTGTACAGGTAAAAAAAGGTAGGTCATATTCTCTACACTTCAAAAGATCAGTCTGGGATTGAGTTCAGAGTGGTGCTGTTTGAAGATCAGGCTTGGATTGAGTTCAGAGTGGTGCTGTTTGAAGATCAGGCTCGGATTGAGTTCAGAGTGGTGCTGTTTGAAGATCAGGCTTGGATTGAGTTCAGAGTGGTGCTGTTTGAAGATCAGGCTTGGATTGAGTTCAGAGTGGTGCTGTTTGAAGATCAGGCTCGGATTGAGTCCAGAGTGGTGCTGTTTGAAGATCAGGCTCGGATTGAGTTCAGAGTGGTGCTGTTTGAAGATCAGACTCGGATTGAGTTCAGAGTGGTGCTGTTTGAAGATCAGGCTCGGATTGAGTTCAGAGTGGTGCTGTTTGAAGATCAGGCTTGGATTGAGTCCAGAGTGGTGCTGTTTGAAGATCAGGCTCGGATTGAGTTCAGAGTGGTGCTGTTTGAAGATCAGGCTCGGATTGAGTTCAGAGTGGTGCTGTTTGAAGATCAGGCTTGGATTGAGTTCAGAGTGGTGCTGTTTGAAGATCAGGCTCGGATTGAGTTCAGAGTGGTGCTGTTTGAAGATCAGACTCGGATTGAGTTCAGAGTGGTGCTGTTTGAAGATCAGGCTCGGATTGAGTTCAGAGTGGTGCTGTTTGAAGATCAGGCTTGGATTGAGTCCAGAGTGGTGCTGTTTGAAGATCAGGCTCGGATTGAGTTCAGAGTGGTGCTGTTTGAAGATCAGACTCGGATTGAGTTCAGAGTGGTGCTGTTTGAAGATCAGGCTTGGATTGAGTTCAGAGTGGTGCTGTTTGAAGATCAGGCTCGGATTGAGTTCAGAGTGGTGCTGTTTGAAGATCAGACTCGGATTGAGTTCAGAGTGGTGCTGTTTGAAGATCAGGCTCGGATTGAGTTCAGAGTGGTGCTGTTTGAAGATCAGGCTTGGATTGAGTCCAGAGTGGTGCTGTTTGAAGATCAGGCTCGGATTGAGTTCAGAGTGGTGCTGTTTGAAGATCAGGCTCGGATTGAGTCCAGAGTGGTGCTGTTTGAAGATCAGGCTCGGATTGAGTTCAGAGTGGTGCTGTTTGAAGATCAGGCTCGGATTGAGTCCAGAGTGGTGCTGTTTGAAGATCAGGCTGGAATTGTGTCCAGAGTGGTGCTGATTGAAGTTCAGGCTCGGATTGAGTCCAGAGTGGTGCTGTTTGAAGATCAGGCTCGGATTGAGTCCAGAGTGGTGCTGTTTGAAGATCAGGCTGGAATTGTGTCCAGAGTGGTGCTGATTGAAGTTCAGGCTGGGTTGAGTCCAAAGTGGTTCTGATTGAAGGCACGACTAGCACTACCTTGCAGGTGCATTCATAACAAGCCAAGCTACAGTGGTCTAAGTAAGAATACCTTTTCATGTTCCTTTCTGTGGTTTCAATGAGCTGTTATGAACCATAAATATGTATTACTCAAGACTGGCTTGAAGTCTGTTGTACAGCAGTGCTGTACTGTAGTTAATACAAAGAAGATTCTGAAAATCCCCCACAGAGGGGGAGGGGGGAGAGGGGAGGGGAGGGGGGGAGAGGGGGAGGGAGGGGAGGGGGGGAGAGGGGGAGGGAGAGAAACTGTTCTGTTCAGAGGTATTCCTCCATCTCTAACTAGCAGGTCAATACAATGTCATCATTGTTTTGAGGAAGAGAAGAGAGAGAAAAAAAGGTATTTCAATCCCTTGCTTGGGGGATACCTTCCTGAAATACCTTCCTGCTCCCTATATTCCCCCAGTCTAATTTGATTTTATTACAGTGATGAGGATCACAATGACACCCATTCTCGTTCAGGTTGAATGACTGAAATAATCCCTTTTCCTGGCCTCCCCCCGTTTTAGCCAATTGAGCTGTCCCGCCCTTAAACTGCTCTCTGTAGGCGGGGTGGAGTGTGGGGAGCGGAGGGGGTTGACGAGCTAAGATGACAGGCTTTACCTCACCTGGAGCCCAGCGCTCTCTAGTCTAGGGAATAAGGCCAATCCTGTGATTCAACTACAAGGGATTTCAACAGTAATACCAAAAGCCTTATGATTCATTTGTCAGTCAATGGAGCCTGTTGTCGACCAACTGTTAGACTCAGACGAAACACTTCCTGTATTTTGTCTCACACATTTTCTGACATCTAAGGTAGTTTGATACAGTATCAGCCGATTGTCAACAGCCATTGGTGCAGAACATTCCATTTGTCATTCCTTCAGAGGGTTCTCAGTGATGTCTGGGTGGGTATCTTGTCATTCCTTCAGAGGGTTCTCAGTGATGTCTGGGTGGACATCTTGTCATTCATTCAGAGGGTTCTCAGTGATGTCTGGGTGGACATCTTGTCATTCCTTCAGAGGGTTCTCAGTGATGTCTGGGTGGGTATCTTGTCATTCATTCAGAGGGTTCTCAGTGATGTCTGGGTGGACATCATGTCATTCCTTCAGAGGGTTCTCAGTGATGTCTGGGTGGGTATCTTGTCATTCCTTCAGAGGGTTCTCAGTGATGTCTGGGTGGACATCTTGTCATTCATTCAGAGGGTTCTCAGTGATGTCTGGGTGGGTATCTTGTCATTCCTTCAGAGGGTTCTCAGTGATGTCTGGGTGGACATCTTGTCATTCCTTCAGAGGGTTCTCAGTGATGTCTGGGTGGACATCTTGTCATTCCTTCAGAGGGTTCTCAGTGATGTCTGGGTGGGTATCTTGTCATTCCTTCAGAGGGTTCTCAGTGATGTCTGGGTGGACATCTTGTCATTCCTTCAGAGGGTTCTCAGTGATGTCTGGGTGGACATCTTGTCATTCATTCAGAGGGTTCTCAGTGATGTCTGGGTGGACATCTTGTCATTCCTTCAGAGGGTTCTCAGTGATGTCTGGGTGGACATCATGTCATTCCTTCAGAGGGTTCTCAGTGATGTCTGGGTGGGTATCTTGTCATTCCTTCAGATGATTCTCAGTGATGTCTGGGTGGACATCTTGTCATTCCTTCAGAGGGTTCTCAGTGATGTCTGGGTGGACATCTTGTCATTCCTTCAGAGGGTTCTCAGTGATGTCTGGG
Organism: Oncorhynchus mykiss; assembly: GCF_057628025.1. NCBI lineage: Eukaryota > Metazoa > Chordata > Actinopteri > Salmoniformes > Salmonidae > Oncorhynchus > Oncorhynchus mykiss. The sequence goes on from NC_143024.1 coordinate 13,895,091, forward strand.
TGGGTATCTTGTCATTCCTTCAGAGGGTTCTCAGTGATGTCTGGGTGGGTATCTTGTCATTCCTTCAGAGGGTTCTCAGTGATGTCTGGGTGGACATCTTGTCATTCCTTCAGAGGGTTCTCAGTGATGTCTGGGTGGGTATCTTGTCATTCCTTCAGAGGGTTCTCAGTGATGTCTGGGTGGACATCTTGAAGGCCCTGGATGTGGGTGCCAACACTTATCGAAGTGGCAAAGTAGGGATGTTATTGGTTGGTTGTTTTTCAACCCTACAATTGCCATAGAGTTTACAAGGTATTCCTCCACCCATGTCACTTAAAATACCTGGCTGACATCCCAAATGGCACCCTATTCCTTGTGTAGTACACTGCATTTGACCTGAGTCTTGTTGTTATTCATGTTATTTATGCATCCCTGGTCTCTCTGTTTGGCAGATGAAGAGAGCAGTGATGACACCTGAACAACTTAAGCCGGCTGTACACTACACAATTTTGGCCCAGATTTGGCCGTCCCCGTCAACTTTTGGAGATCGGAGACAAAATCCCCTACTCGGGAGGCGCGGCCGTCACGATGCTTGTTTCATGTGAGCGGGTCAGAGACGCAATCTGAGGGCTACCAATCTTGTCTTTGAGCAGTCCCAGACATCCCGTTGATGTTCTTGTAGTGTGAGCTGTGCAACGACACGTTTTGAGAACGCTGATCAACAATAGCCAATGAGAGCTCGCCAGAGAAGAATTCAGTGAGATGATGACATTGTTTCACATCATCCAGAATGTGTCGACTCTCCAGCAGGAGCCATGACTACTACTAGTATGTGTTTGTACTTGCCTCAAAGCAAAAGTGTCGAATCATTACAGGTCTGAAGTTCACAAGTAATGTTATTAAATCCAAAATGTTGGCTAGATATTTACACTCTGTATGGCAAGAGTGAATGTCTGACTGAAAACGTTTCTGAGGCTGCTTTGAACCACAGCTCGTTGTAGCTAAGTTAAATGTAATCACATCGTCACATCGTTGTTTTGGCGAGACAGCGTGGGATGGAGAATCCTCACTACCAGGTGTACCACATCGTTTAGTGTGCGCACCACTACGTTGGCAAGACAAAAAACTACAGGGAAGACCAACGTTTAATGTGAGAGGCTCAGTGATGTTAGGATTTGCCCGTGGCAGGAAGAACATGTTCAAACATTCCTTCGTTCTTTGTGCTGTTGGACTCATAAATGAGAAGTAAATTGTATCAGTATATGTACTTATCTATCTAGTGAAGTTGGGACAACGGTCGGCTGTGAGTGAATGTATTCATGTCCTCTATGTTGTTAGTATGCAACATGATGGACTGACTGGTTTAAATGTGTATGATGTGAGAACGTATGTGTATGATGTGAGAATGTATGATATGAGAATGTATGTGTATGATGTGAGAATGTATGACGTGAGAATGTATGATGTGAGAGTGTATGTGTATGATGTGAGAGTGTATGTGTATGATGTGAGAGTGTATGTGTATGATGTGAGAATGTATGTGTATGATGTGAGAGTGTATGTGTATGATGTGAGAATGTATGATGTGAGAATGTATGATGTGAGAGTGTATGTGTATGATGTGAGAGTGTATGTGTATGATGTGAGAGTGTATGTGTATGATGTGAGAATGTATGTGAGAATGTATGATGTGAGAGTGTATGTGTATGATGTGAGAGTGTATGTGTATGATGTGAGAATGTATGATGTGAGAGTGTATGTGTATGATGTGAGAGTGTATGTGTATGATGTGAGAGTGTATGTGTATGATGTGAGAATGTATGACGTGAGAATGTATGTGTATGATGTGAGAATGTATGACGTGAGAATGTATGTGTATGATGTGAGAATGTATGTGTATGATGTGAGAGTGTATGTGTATGATGTGAGAATGTATGATGTGAGAATGTATGTGTATGATGTGAGAATGTATGATGTGAGAATGTATGATGTGAGAGTGTATGTGTATGATGTGAGAATGTATGTGTATGATGTGAGAGTGTATGTGTATGATGTGAGAATGTATGATGTGAGAATGTATGATGTGAGAGTGTATGTGTATGATGTGAGAGTGTATGTGTATGATGTGAGAATGTATGATGTGAGAGTGTATGATGTGAGAGTGTATGTGTATGATGTGAGAATGTATGACGTGAGAATGTATGTGTATGATGTGAGAATGTATGTGTATGATGTGAGAATGTATGACGTGAGAATGTATGTGTATGATGTGAGAATGTATGTGTATGATGTGAGAATGTATGATGTGAGAATGTATGTGTATGATGTGAGAATGTATGTGTATGATGTGAGAATGTATGTGTATGATGTGAGAATGTATGTGTATGATGTGAGAATGTATGTGTATGATGTGAGAATGTATGACGTGAGAATGTATGTGTATGATGTGAGAGTGTATGTGTATGATGTGAGAGTGTATGATGTGAGAATGTATGTGTATGATGTGAGAGTGTATGTGTATGCTGTGAGAATGTATGATGTGAGAGTGTATGATGTGAGAATGTATGTGTATGATGTGAGAGTGTATGTGTATGATGTGAGAATGTATGATGTGAGAGTGTATGTGTATGATGTGAGAATGTATGTGTATGATGTGAGAATGTATGATGTGAGAATGTATGATGTGAGAACATATGTGTATGATGTGAGAATGTATGTGTATGATGTGAGAGTGTATGATGTGAGAGTGTATGTGTATGATGTGAGAATGTATGATGTGAGAGTGTATGTGTATGATGTGAGAATGTATGTGTATGATGTGAGAGTGTATGTGTATGATGTGAGAGTGTATGATGTGAGAATGTATGTGTATGATGTGAGAATGTATGTGTATGATGTGAGAATGTATGTGTATGATGTGAGAATGTATGATGTGAGAATGTATGATGTGAGAATGTATGATGTGAGAGTGTATGTGTATGATGTGAGAGTGTATGTGTATGATGTGAGAACGTATGTGTATGATGTGAGAGTGTATGATGTGAGAATGTATGTGTATGATGTGAGAATGTATGATGTGAGAATGTATGTGTATGATGTGAGAATGTATGTGTAATGTGAGAATGTATGATGTGAGAATGTATGATGTGAAGGTGTATGTGTATGATGTGAGAGTGTATGTGTATGATGTGAGAGTGTATGATGTGAGAATGTATGATGTGAGAGTGTATGTGTATGATGTGAGAATGTATGATGTGAGAATGTATGATGTGAGAATGTATGATGTGAGAGTGTATGTGTATGATGTGAGAGTGTATGTGTATGATGTGAGAGTGTATGATGTGAGAATGTATGTGTATGATGTGAGAGTGTATGTGATTGTTTTAATGGAAGGTGATAACAAAAAAAGTTTGAGCTAAAGTTTTATTCTATTCTATTCAATTTGAAAAGTTGTGTAGTGTACACCCGGCTTTAAGAACAGTGGACACTGGGCATGAAGAATCATGGGTAATCACCTCCTCACCTCAGGATTAGTTGTACTTCCAGCGTTCTTGATAACGAAGCCCTCACTTAGATTTTTTTTGTATTTAGTATTTCTTAGGATCCCAATTACTGCCAAGGCAGCAGCTACTCTTCCTGGGGTTCAAACAGGGTTCAAACGGTTACATCACAACAAAACACAACTACAGCCTACATCATCACTCACACAATACATTACACAATACATTATTACATCATTACTCTATTATTACATCACAACAAAACACAACTACAGCCTACATCATCACTAACACAATACATCACACAATACATTATTACATCGTTACTCTATTATTACATCACAACAAAACACAACTACAGCCTACATCATCACTCACACAATACATCACACAATACATTATTACATCATTACTCTATTATTACATCACAACAAAACACAACTACAGCCTACATCATCACTAACACAATACATCACACAATACATTATTACATCGTTACTCTATTATTACATCACAACAAAACACAACTACAGCCTACATCATCACTAACACAATACATCACACAATACATTATTACATCATTACTCTATTATTACATCACAACAAAACACAACTACAGCCTACATCATCACTAACACAATACATCACACAATACATTATTACATCATTACTCTATTATTACATCACAACAAAACACAACTACAGCCTACATCATCACTAACACAATACATCACACAATACATTATTACATCGTTACTCTATTATTACATCACAACAAAACACAACTACAGCCTACATCATCACTAACACAATACATCACACAATACATTATTACATCATTACTCTATTATTACATCACAACAAAACACAACTACAGCCTACATCATCACTAACACAATACATCACACAATACATTATTACATCATTACTCTATTATTACATCACAACAAAACACAACTACAGCCTACATCATCACTAACACAATACATCACACAATACATTATTACATCATTACTCTATTATTACATCACAACAAAACACAACTACAGCCTACATCATCACTCACACAATACATCACACAATACATTATTACATCATTACTCTATTATTACATCACAACAAAACACAACTACAGCCTACATCATCACTAACACAATACATCACACAATACATTATTACATCATTACTCTATTATTACATCACAACAAAACACAACTACAGCCTACATCATCACTAACACAATACATCACACAATACATTATTACATCATTACTCTATTATTACATCACAACAAAACACAACTACAGCCTACATCATCACTCACACAATACATTATTACATCATTACTCTATTATTACATCACAACAAAACACAACTACAGCCTACATCATCACTAACACAATACATCACACAATACATTATTACATCATTACTCTATTATTACATCACAACAAAACACAACTACAGCCTACATCATCACTAACACAATACATCACACAATACATTATTACATCGTTACTCTATTATTACATCACAACAAAACACAACTACAGCCTACATCATCACTAACACAATACATCACACAATACATTATTACATCATTACTCTATTATTACATCACAACAAAACACAACTACAGCCTACATCATCACTAACACAATACATCACACAATACATTATTACATCACAACAAAACACAACTACAGCCTACATCATCACTCACACAATACATTATTACATCATTACTCTATTACATCACAACAAAACATAACTACAGCCTACATCATCACTAACACAATACATCACACAATACATTATTACATCATTACTCTATTATTACATCATTACAAAACACAACTACAGCCTTCATCATCACTAACACAATACATTATTACATCATTACTCTATTATTACATCACAACAAAACACAACTACAGCCTACATCATCACTAACACAATACATCACACAATACATTATTACATCATTACTCTATTATTACATCACAACAAAACACAACTACAGCCTACATCATCACTCACAGAATACATCACACAATACATTATTACATCATTACTCTATTATTACATCACAACAAAACACAACTACAGCCTACATCATCACTAACACAATACATCACACAATACATTATTACATCATTACTCTATTATTACATCACAACAAAACACAACTACAGCCTACATCATCACTAACACAATACATCACACAATACATTATTACATCGTTACTCTATTATTACATCACAACAAAACACAACTACAGCCTACATCATCACTAACACAATACATCACACAATACATTATTACATCATTACTCTATTATTACATCACAACAAAACACAACTACAGCCTACATCATCACTCACAGAATACATCACACAATACATTATTACATCATTACTCTATTATTACATCACAACAAAACACAACTACAGCCTACATCATCACTAACACAATACATCACACAATACATTATTACATCATTACTCTATTATTACATCACAACAAAACACAACTACAGCCTACATCATCACTAACACAATACATCACACAATACATTATTACATCGTTACTCTATTATTACATCACAACAAAACACAACTACAGCCTACATCATCACTAACACAATACATCACACAATACATTATTACATCATTACTCTATTATTACATCACAACAAAACACAACTACAGCCTACATCATCACTAACACAATACATCACACAATACATTATTACATCATTACTCTATTATTACATCACAACAAAACACAACTACAGCCTACATCATCACTCACAGAATACATTATTACATCATTACTCTATTACATCACAACAAAACATAACTACAGCCTACATCATCACTAACACAATACATCACACAATACATTATTACATCATTACTCTATTATTACATCACAACAAAACACAACTACAGCCTACATCATCACTCACAGAATACATCACACAATACATTATTACATCATTACTCTATTATTACATCACAACAAAACACAACTACAGCCTACATCATCACTAACACAATACATCACACAATACATTATTACATCATTACTCTATTATTACATCACAACAAAACACAACTACAGCCTACATCATCACTCACAGAATACATTATTACATCATTACTCTATTATTACATTTTTTTTTTATTATTACGTTTACAATATAATATCCAATGTACAGTATCAAATCCAATCTGTATTTGTAAATAGGCCAGTATTTTATCTCAAAGTTATTTATCTTCAAAAACATGTACTGTATTTTGACAGCACAAGGGTTGAATGAACAGGACTTTGCATTTGAGATCATCTTGCTCAAGTTCAGCCGAATAATGATTCCTATCCTATATACACATAAATGTGTGGCTTGAATCTGTCTTTATAATATGAAAGTACAGTATTTATTTGAGTACAGTGTCCACCTCCATGTTCTTTTATTCAGTCCATCTGGGTTTACCTGCTCAGCTCTACCCTGCACTGGGTTGGTATGACATCCATGTTCCGCACAGCTCTCAGTCGATGTGAGACCAACCCACAGTTGGCATGAGACTTCCTGGTCGGCCAGACCACAAGCATCTATGGATGTATTTGTGTTCATAGGCTGTTCACTGGGCTCGGTGTTTCCATTGGACCCGAGACACTACTCTCATTTCCCAGTTTCATCAAAAGTCATTGGGAGGCTTATTGAAGTCAAGAGAGAGCCTTGTGAGGTTAAAGTGGTCTGCTTCTTCTCTCGTCAAAGGGGGAGGCTGCCAGGGGCATCGCCGTGCCAACTGTCTCTGTCTGGTATGGATGTGTGTCATTAAACCTACACAGTGTGTCTGAGAAGGCCGGGGGGTGTAGAGGGGGATTGAGGGGGTTTAGGGGAAGGCGGCCTGGTATTATTTGTAATAGCAGGGTAATTCTGCCTGCTGGCTTTTTATGGAGTGGATGTGACCAAGTTCACAACCCCACGCTGTGCACTGTTGTTGATTCTTTATGATTATTCGGCTTGTAAAAAGGCCTGATGAGGTATTTCACCTTCACTTGTTCCATTTGGGTTTATTTTCTTTCTCAGTGTTTTTGCAGTATGGGATATTTCAGCAACTCAACTTCAACTTTGTAATATATTATTAATTCCCTACGTAGAAAGAAATCTGTATTTTACCCGGAGTTTGTTGCTGTTTACACATTCCAGCTGCTGTTATAGTAATATGTCTGCATCCAAAATGGTTCCCTATTACGTAAATAGTGCAACACTTTGACTAGGGCCTATAGGGCTCTGGACTGAATTGTGCACTAAACAAGGAATATAGTGCCATTTGGAATGCAGACATGCTTTCAAAACCCCAGTCAAAGTACTGCTGTAGTTGAGCTTACTGCCTTGGTCTAAATGTCTGGCCACTGTGCTATCCTGGAGGTTAGAACAGCAACAGACCTGAGACTGGCCACTGTGCTATAATGGAGGTTAGAACAGCAACAAACCTGAGACTGGCCACTGTGCTATACTGGAGGTTAGAACAGCAACAGACCTGAGACTGGCCACTGTGTTATACTGGAGGTTAGAACAGCAACAGACCTGAGACTGGCCACTGTGCTATACTGGAGGTTAGAACAGCAACAGACCTGAGACTGGCCACTGTGTTATACTGGAGGTTAGAACAGCAACAGACCTGAGACTGGCCACTGTGCTATACTGGAGGTTAGAACAGCAACAGACCTGAGACTGGCCACTGTGCTATACTGGAGGTTAGAACAGCAACAGACCTGAGACTGGCCACTGTGCTATACTGGAGGTTAGAACAGCAACAGACCTGAGACTGGCCACTGTGCTATACTGGAGGTTAGAACAGCAACAGACCTGAGACTGGCCACTGTGTTATACTGGAGGTTAGAACAGCATCAGACCTGAGACTGGCCACTGTGCTATACTGGAGGTTAGAACAGCAACAGACCTGAGACTGGCCACTGTGCTATACTGGAGGTTAGAACAGCAACAGACCTGAGACTGGCCACTGTGCTATACTGGAGGTTAGAACAGCAACAGACCTGAGACTGGCCACTGTGCTATACTGGAGGTTAGAACAGCAACAGACCTGAGACTGGCCACTGTGGTATACTGGAGGTTAGAACAGCAACAGACCTGAGACTGGCCACTGTGCTATACTGGAGGTTAGAACAGCAACACTTCTCCAGGTTCAACATGTATATCTCATTCTGAAGGAGAAAGTCCCTTTGTCTACCATAGAGGTTCTAACAATAGAGGTTACCAGTGGTGTGAAGTACTTAAGTACAAATAGTTTTAATTAGTGTTTTGGGGTATTTGTACTTTACTCTAATATTGATCTTTTTGACAACTTTTACTTTTACTTCTACTTCTCTACATTCCTAAAGAAAATGATGTACTTTTTACTCCATACATTTTCCCTGACACCTAAAAGTACTCGTTACGTTTTGAATGCCTAGCAGGACAGGAAAATGGTCTAATTCATACACGTATCAAGAGAACATCCCCAGTCATCCCTACTGCCTCTGATCTGGCGGACTCACTAAACACATACTTCGTGTGTAAACAAAAAAAACAAGAAAACTATGCTGTCTGGTTTGCTTTATATGAGGAATTGTAGAGTAGTTACTTCTACTTTTGATACTTAAGTATATTTTAACAATGACATTTTCTTTTGATACTTAAGTATATTTAAAACCAAATACTTTTAGACTTTCACTCAAGTAGTATTTTACTAGGTGTCTTTCATTTCATTTTCTATTAAGGTATTTTTACTTTTACTCAAGTTTGACAATTGGATACTTTTTCCACCTCTGGAGGTTCCAGGTTATAAGCAACATTCCAGAGCCACCTGTGTCATGCCTAGTGTCTTTCCAACCTGATGAAAGTATGACCCTCTGACAGACAGAGTGTTTAAAAAGCCTGGAGATATCCATGTCACAGGAGCTTAGGGGCTATAATCACTTCCACACCCTGAGTTGTGGAGGGCTGGAGGCCGGCTGGATGGAACCATGGAACTACCCAGTGGGATTATGACTCCCAATCCTCGGCACCATCTCTAACCCTGCTCTCTCTGCTGTAATCTCAGTTAGTGATTGTAATTGACTGTGGCACCTGGCCATAATGTGGTGTGAGAGATGCTGAGGTCCCGGGAATATTTGTGCAGATTACATGGATGGAGAAGTGGGAGCCTGACTGAGGTACAGATTACATGGATGGAGAAGTGGGAGCCTGACTGAGGTACAGATTACATGGATGGAGAAGTGGGAGCCTGATTGAGGTAATGATTACATGGATAGAGGAGTGAGAGCCTGACTGAGGTACAGATTACATGGATAGAGCAGTGGGAGCCTGACTGAGGTAATGATTACATGGGTAGAACAGTGGGAGCCTGACTGAGGTAATGATTACATGGGTAGAACAGTGGGAGCCTGACTGAGGTAATGATTACATGGGTAGAGCGGTGGGAGCCTGACTGAGGTAATGGTTACATGGATAGAGCAGTGGGAGCCTGACTGAGGTAATGATTACATGGATAGAGCAGTGGGAGCCTGACTGAGGTAATGATTACATGGATAGAGCAGTGGGAACCTGACTGAGGTAATGATTACATGGATAGAGCAGTGGGAGCCTGACTGAGGTACAGATTACATGGATAGAGCAGTGGGAGCCTGACTGAGGTAATGATTACATGGATAGAGCAGTGGGAGCCTGACTAAGGTAATGGTTACATGGATAGAGCAGTGGGAGCCTGACTAAACCTTCCTGGGGAGTGTCTGTCTGATGTTTTGCGAATAGGGCCATATGGAATTCTGGGTGGAATTCTGGGAACATTTAGGCGTTGGCCCTGGTGTTGTTTTTACGTGGGTGTGTGACAGTGATTGACACCTGATTAGTAAATGTGTAAATCCTCAAGAACTTATTTTACTGGTTTGACACAGAAAGATCACACAAGGTGCTGTTATTGAGCACGTAATAGATTCAACATGTGAAATGCATTAGAAAATACGTGTTTTTCTCTTATGTTATGTAGTCTAGCTAGCTGCTATAAGCACACATAAAGCTCACACTTTTTAACATTCCGATCCTGGCTTCAAGGCAAATGTTTAGAAGCCAGAAATGTTTTTTTTCTACGTTGTTGGTGTGTTTGTTAACTTTTTGACAGCCAGTTAGAAGTCAGCTGTGTTAAACCTCCAGGAGTCCCAGCCCCGTTGAAGGCCTCAGATACACTGTTTCCCATCAGATCCAGTCATCCCTCAGAGGACGGATCATTTTCATTCGTTTCATTTTTTTCTGACCTACTTGGCCGTACTTCCATAGACACCCAGCTCTCCAGATCAAAAACGTTCAGAAAGAACCAGAGGAATTTTGAAACTAGGGAAAAAATGTCAAGTAGATCTTTAACTTACTATAAGGAAAATAAAACCTCATTAAAATCCCTGAGGTGTTTGCAGAGCAGAATAGTGATCTTAGCAGTGGTTTTGTGTGTGTGTGTGTATGCGCCCGGGCGTGTGTGTGTGTTCGTGTGTAACGCAATGACCAGGCCTAGCCAATGGTTAGCAGAGAGCTGACTTGGCAAACATGTTCGCAGACCAGACTAGAATATGACCTCTGGGGTTGTAGTAGAGAGTCAGACCAGACTAGAATATGACCTCTGGGGTTGTAGCAGAGAGACAGACCAGACTAGAATATGACCTCTGGGGTTGTAATAGAGAGACAGACCAGACTAGAATATGACCTCTGGTGTTGTTGATGAGAGACAGACCAGACTAGAATATGACCTCTGGGGTTGTAGTAGAGAGACAGACCAGACTAGAATATGACCTCTGGGGTTGTAGTAGAGAGACAGACCAGACTAGAATATGACCTCTGGGGTTGTAGTAGAGAGACAGACCAGACTAGAATATGACCTCTGGGGTTGTAGTAGAGAGACAGACCAGACTAGAATATGACCTCTGGGGATGTAGCAGAGAGACAGAATAGACTAGAATATGACCTCTGGGGTTGTAGTAGAGAGACAGACCAGACTAGAATATGACCTCTGGGGTTGTAGCAGAGAGACAGACCAGACTAGAATATGACCTCTGGGGTTGTAGTAGAGAGACAGACTAGAATATGACCTCTGGGGTTGTAGTAGAGAGACAGACCAGACTAGAATATGACCTCTGGGGTTGTAGTAGAGAGACAGACCAGACTAGAATATGACCTCTGGGGTTGTAATAGAGAGACAGACCAGACTAGAATATGACCTCTGGGGTTGTGGTAGAGAGACAGACCAGACTAGAATATGACCTCTGGGATTGTAGTAGAGAGACAGACCAGACTAGAATATGACCTCTGGGGTTGTAATAGAGAGACAGACCAGACTAGAATATGACCTCTGGGGTTGTAGTAGAGAGACAGACCAGACTAGAATATGACCTCTGGGGTTGTTGATGAGAGACAGACCAGACTAGAATATGACCTCTGGGGTTGTAGCAGAGAGACAGACCAGACTAGAATATGACCTCTGGGGTTGTAGTAGAGAGACAGACCAGACTAGAATATGACCTCTGGGGTTGTAATAGAGAGACAGACCAGACTAGAATATGACCTCTGGGGTTGTTGATGAGAGACAGACCAGACTAGAATATGACCTCTGGGGTTGTAGTAGAGAGACAGACCAGACTAGAATATGACCTCTGGGGTTGTAGTCGAGAGACAGACCAGACTAGAATATGACCTCTGGGGTTGTAGTAGAGAGTCAGACCAGACTAGAATGTAACCTCTTGGGTTGTAGTAGAGAGACAGACCAGACTAGAATATGACCTCTGGGGTTGTTGATGAGAGACAGACCAGACTAGAATAGGACCTCTGGGGTTGTAGTAGAGAGACAGACCAGACTAGAATATGACCTCTGGGGTTGTAACAGAGAGACAGACCAGACTAGAATATGACCTCTGGGGTTGTAGCAGAGAGACAGACCAGACTAGAATATGACCTCTGTGGTTGTAGTAGAGAGACAGACCAGACTAGAATATGACCTCTGGGGTTGTAGCAGAGAGACAGACCAGACTAGAATATGACCTCTGGGGTTGTAGTAGAGAGACAGACCAGACTAGAATATGACCTCTGGGGTTGTAGTAGAGAGACAGACCAGACTAGAATATGACCTCTGGGGTTGTAGCAGAGAGACAGACCAGACTAGAATATGACCTCTGGGGTTGTAGTAGAGAGACAGACCAGACTAGAATATGACCTCTGGGGTTGTTGATGAGAGACAGACCAGACTAGAATATGACCTCTGGGGTTGTAGTAGAGAGACAGACCAGACTAGAATATGACCTCTGGGGTTGTAGTAGAGAGACAGACCAGACTAGAATATGACCTCTGGGGTTGTAGTAGAGAGTCAGACCAGACTAGAATATAACCTCTGGGGTTGTAGTAGAGAGACAGACCAGACTAGAATATGACCTCTGGGGTTGTTGATGAGAGACAGACCAGACTAGAATATGACCTCTGGGGTTGTAGCAGAGAGACAGACCAGACTAGAATATGACCTCTGGGGTTGTAGCAGAGAGACAGACCAGACTAGAATATGACCTCTGGGGTTGTAGTAGAGAGACAGACCAGACTAGAATATGACCTCTGGGGTTGTAGCAGAGAGACAGACCAGACTAGAATATGACCTCTGGGGTTGTAGTAGAGAGACAGACCAGACTAGAATATGACCTCTGGGGTTGTAGTAGAGAGACAGACCAGACTAGAATATGACCTCTGGGGTTGTAGCAGAGAGACAGACCAGACTAGAATATGACCTCTGGGGTTGTAGTAGAGAGACAGACCAGACTAGAATATGACCTCTGGGGTTGTTGATGAGAGACAGACCAGACTAGAATATGACCTCTGGGGTTGTAGTAGAGAGACAGACCAGACTAGAATATGACCTCTGGGATTGTAGTAGAGAGACAGACCAGACTAGAATATGACCTCTGGGGTTGTTGATGAGAGACAGACCAGACTAGAATATGACCTCTGGGGTTGTAGCAGAGAGACAGACCAGACTAGAATATGACCTCTGGGGTTGTTGATGAGAGACAGACCAGACTAGAATATGACCTCTGGGGTTGTAGCAGAGAGACAGACCAGACTAGAATATGACCTCTGGGGTTGTTGATGAGAGACAGACCAGACTAGAATAGGACCTCTGGGGTTGTAGTAGAGAGACAGACCAGACTAGAATATGACCTCTGGGGTTGTTGATGAGAGACAGACCAGACTAGAATAGGACCTCTGGGGTTGTAGTAGAGAGACAGACCAGACTAGAATATGACCTCTGGGGTTGTAATAGAGAGACAGACCAGACAAGAATATGACCTCTGGGGTTGTAGCAGAGAGACAGACCAGACTAGAATATGACCCTCCAGCAGCAGTTACCTCCAGATCTGCTGAGCCAGTGGGCCTCCATGGGGCCTTCTAGTCTGTCTCTAATTGGCCTACACTACAGTGTGAGGTATGAGGGGGGAAGTGCAGTTCTTGGTTTGACTGTTCTCCAACTCTAAGTCTGCGTGCCTCGGTGAGGTAAACTGCTAAATGCTCCCATCTCTCTATCACCCTCCTTATCCTCTCTGTGGGCACTCACCGCAAGCACGTGCACACACACACACACACACACACATGCACGCACGCACGCACGCACGCACACACACACACACACACACACACACACACTGTGTGATGTCTTTAAACAGGCTCTTTGCTCCGGCAAATAAAGCCTGAGAGAGAGAATGGAGCCTTATGTCTCAGCCTGGCTGACCAGAACTCCCATTGGTCCAGGAGTTAGCTGCTAGAGAGAGCAAGGTCGTAGAGAGGAGTAGTTGCCTGGTCGTAGTGGTAGAAAGGGGAGAGGAGTAGCTGCTGGTCGTAGTGGTAGAAAGAAGACAGTAGTAGCTGCTGGTCGTAGTGTTAGAAAGGAGAGAGGAGTAGCTGCTGGTCATAGTGTTAGAAAGGAGAGAGGAGTAGCTGCTGGTCGTAGTGGTAGAAAGAAGAGAGGAGTAGCTGCTGGTCATGGTGTTAGAAAGGGGAGAGGAGTAGCTGCTGGTCGTAGTGGTAGAAAGAAGAGAGGAGTAGCTGCTGGTCATGGTGTTAGAAAGGGGAGAGGAGTAGCTTCTGGTCATAGTGGTAGAAAGAAGAGCGGAGTAGCTGCTCGTCGTAGTGGTGGAAAGGAGAGAGGAGTAGCTGCTGGTCATAGTGGTAGAAAGAAGAGAGGAGTAGCTGCTGGTCATGGTGGTAGAAAGGAGAGAGGAGTAGCTGTTGTTTTCTCTGTTTAATGGTGTTGTTAGGATCAGTTATTTTCTGTTTAATGGTGTTGTAGGATCAGTTCTTTTCTGTTTAATGGTGTTGTAGGATCAGTTATTTTCTGTTTAATGGTGTTGTAGGATCAGTTATTTTCTGTTTAATGGTGTTGTAGGATCAGTTATTTTCTGTTTAATGGTGTTGTAGGATCAGTTATTTTCTGTTTAATGGTGTTGTAGGATCAGTTATTTTCTGTTTAATGGTGTTGTTAGGATCATTTTTTTCCTGTTTAATGGTGTTGTAGGATCAGTTATTTTCTGTTTAATGGTGTTGTAGGATCAGTTCTTTTCTGTTTAATGGTGTTGTAGGATCAGTTCTTTTCTGTTTAATGGTGTTGTAGGATCAGTTATTTTCTGTTTAATGGTGTTGTTAGGATCATTTTTTTTCTTTTTAATGGTGTTGTTAGGATCATTTTTTTTCTGTTTAATGGTGTTGTAGGATCAGTTCTTTTCTGTTTAATGGTGTTGTAGGATCAGTTATTTTCTGTTTAATGGTGTTGTTAGGATCAGTTATTTTCTGTTTAATGGTGTTGTAGGATCAGTTCTTTTCTGTTTAATGGTGTTGTAGGATCAGTTATTTTCTGTTTAATGGTGTTGTAGGATCAGTTATTTTCTGTTTAATGGTGTTGTTAGGATCAGTTATTTTCTGTTTAATGGTGTTGTTAGGATCAGTTCTTTTCTGTTTAATGGTGTTGTAGGATCAGTTATTTTCTGTTTAATGGTGTTGTAGGATCAGTTATTTTCTGTTTAATGGTGTTGTAGGATCAGTTATTTTCTGTTTAATGGTGTTGTTAGGATCAGTTATTTTCTGTTTAATGGTGTTGTTAGGATCAGTTCTTTTCTGTTTAATGGTGTTGTTAGGATCATTTTTTTTCTGTTTAATGGTGTTGTAGGATCAGTTATTTTCTGTTTAATGGTGTTGTTAGGATCAGTTCTTTTCTGTTTAATGGTGTTGTTAGGATCATTTTTTTTCTGTTTAATGGTGTTGTAGGATCAGTTATTTTCTGTTTAATGGTGTTGTTAGGATCAGTTCTTTTCTGTTTAATGGTGTTGTTAGGATCATTTTTTTTCTGTTTAATGGTGTTGTAGGATCAGTTATTTTCTGTTTAATGGTGTTGTTAGGATCAGTTCTTTTCTGTTTAATGGTGTTGTTAGGATCATTTTTTTTCTGTTTAATGGTGTTGTAGGATCAGTTATTTTCTGTTTAATGGTGTTGTTAGGATCAGTTCTTTCTGTTTAATGGTGTTGTAGGATCAGTTATTTTCTGTTTAATGGTGTTGTTAGGATCAGTTCTTTTCTGTTTAATGGTGTTGTAGGATCAGTTATTTTCTGTTTAATGGTGTTGTTAGGATCATTTTTTTTCTTTTTAATGGTGTTGTTAGGATCAGTTCTTTTCTGTTTAATGGTGTTGTAGGATCAGTTATTTTCTGTTTAATGGTGTTGTTAGGATCATTTTTTTTCTTTTTAATGGTGTTGTTAGGATCAGTTCTTTTCTGTTTAATGGTGTTGTAGGATCAGTTATTTTCTGTTTAATGGTGTTGTTAGGATCAGTTCTTTTCTGTTTAATGGTGTTGTAGGATCAGTTATTTTCTGTTTAATGGTGTTGTTAGGATCAGTTATTTTCTGTTTAATGGTGTTGTTAGGATCAGTTCTTTTCTGTTTAATGGTGTTGTAGGATCAGTTATTTTCTGTTTAATGGTGTTGTTAGGATCAGTTCTTTTCTGTTTAATGGTGTTGTTAGGATCAGTTATTTTCTGTTTAATGGTGTTGTTAGGATCAGTTCTTTTCTGTTTAATGGTGTTGTTAGGATCAGTTATTTTCTGTTTAATGGTGTTGTAGGATCAGTTATTTTCTGTTTAATGGTGTTGTAGGATCAGTTATTTTCTGTTTAATGGTGTTGTTAGGATCAGTTCTTTTCTGTTTAATGGTGTTGTTAGGATCAGTTATTTTCTGTTTAATGGTGTTTTAGGATCAGTTATTTTCTGTTTAATGGTGTTGTAGGATCAGTTATTTTCTGTTTAATGGTGTTGTAGGATCAGTTATTTTCTGTTTAATGGTGTTGTTAGGATAATTTTTTTTCTTTTTAATGGTGTTGTAGGATCAGTTATTTTCTGTTTAATGGTGTTGTAGGATCAGTTATTTTCTGTTTAATGGTGTTGTTAGGATCAGTTATTTTCTTTTTAATGGTGTTGTAGGATCAGTTATTTTCTGTTTAATGGTGTTGTAGGATCAGTTCTTTTCTGTTTAATGGTGTTGTTAGGATCAGTTATTTTCTTTTTAATGGTGTTGTAGGATCAGTTATTTTCTGTTTAATGGTGTTGTAGGATCAGTTCTTTTCTGTTTAATGGTGTTGTTAGGATCAGTTATTTTCTTTTTAATGGTGTTGTTAGGATCAGTTCTTTTCTGTTTAATGGTGTTGTTAGGATCAGTTTTTTTACGATTAATGGTGTTGTAGGATCAGTTATTTTCTGTTAAATGGTGTTCTTGGACAAAACACGGGTTCTTGAGAAAGTTCTCTAGAGAAGTGTATGATGGTGAGATGGTTGCTCATCAAACGTTTGTTATTTTATAGTCAAAGTGTATTTTGAATATGAATCATGATCGTCCCTAGGTTTCTTCATAGGTTTCTTCATAGGTTTCTTCATAGGTTTCTTCATAGGTTTCTTCATAGGTTTCTTCATAGGTTTCTCCATAGGTTTCTCCATAGGTTTCTTCCTAGGTTTCTCCATAGGTTTCTCCATAGGTTTCTTCATAGGTTTCTTCATAGGTTTCTCCATAGGTTTCTCCATAGGTTTCTTCCTAGGTTTCTCCATAGGTTTCTCCATAGGTTTCTTCATAGGTTTCTTCATAGGTTTCTCCATAGGTTTCTTCCTAGGTTTCTTCATAGGTTTCTTCATAGGTTTCTCCATAGGTTTCTTCATAGGTTTCTCCATAGGTTTCTTCATAGGTTTCTCCATAGGTTTCTCCATAGGTTTCTCCATAGGTTTCTTCATAGGTTTCTTCCTAGGTTTCTTCATAGGTTTCTCCATAGGTTTCTTCATAGGTTTCTCCATAGGTTTCTTCATAGGTTTCTCCATAGGTTTCTCCATAGGTTTCTCCATAGGTTTCTCCATAGGTTTCTTCATAGGTTTCTTCATAGGTTTCTTCATAGGTTTCTCCATAGGTTTCTTCATAGGTTTCTTCATAGGTTTCTCCATAGGTTTCTTCCTAGGTTTCTTCATAGGTTTCTCCATAGGTTTCTTCATAGGTTTCTCCATAGGTTTCTTCATAGGTTTCTTCATAGGTTTCTTCATTCTAAGGAGTTTTTCATGGCGACTGTGCTTCTTCTTCTTCTCTGTAAAGCACTTTGTGACATCTGCTTTATAAAAAATACATTTGGTTTGATCTGAACAAATTATATTAACCATATGAATTTTCTGGTTCAGTCCATCTCAGTGTTGACATTCTAACTCTCAGAACTAAGAATGATTTCTGCTGTAGTAGGTCACATGCATCATCATATCAACCATGTTGCACTTATATGTTGTTATCCTGTTTCATATTATGACTGGTAACAGCTAACGAGTGCCTAAATGTCTCTCACATATTGCGTGCACCTCTGTTTAATCTGATAATGAGCACGTTGGCCTGTGTCGGCTGTGGCAGCGGGGGATGATGCAGGTCACGGTTAGTAATAATGAGGATAGAGTTGCAGTTTGCAGGACGAGAGAGAAAGCTGAAGTTCATTACAAAAGGTATCTGGTTTCTACTGCCTGGCCCTGAATTCAGCCTCCAACATCAGAGGATTCAATTCCTCTCTGCTCCCGTCTCATTCCACAGGCAGCACGGGCCCAATCCAACGGTGACAGATGTTGCTTCTGTGTCGCCTCTGTCTGTTGGTGGGTATTATACCTGATAAACAGTGAGCTCACACAGCCTCTGTCTGTTGGTGGGTATTATATCTGATAAACAGTGAGCTCACACAGCCTCTGTCTGTTGGTGGGTATTATATCTGATAAACAGTGAGCTCACACAGCCTCTGTCTGTTGGTGGGTATTATATCTGATAAACAGTGAGCTCACACAGCCTCTGTCTGTTGGTGGGTATTATATCTGATAAACAGTGAGCTCACACAGCCTCTGTCTGTTGGTGGGTATTATATCTGATAAACAGTGAGCTCACACAGCCTCTGTCTGTTGGTGGGTATTATACCTGATAAACAGTGAGCTCACACAGCCTCTGTCTGTTGGTGGGTATTATATCTGATAAACAGTGAGCTCACACAGCCTCTGTCTGTTGGTGGGTATTATATCTGATAAACAGTGAGCTCACACAGCCTCTGTCTGTTGGTGGGTATTAAATCTGATAAACAGTGAGCTCACACAGCCTCTGTCTGTTGGTGGGTATTATATCTGATAAACAGTGAGCTCACACAGCCTCTGTCTGTTGGTGGGTATTATATCTGATAAACAGTGAGCTCACACAGCCTCTGTCTGTTGGTGGGTATTATATCTGATTAACAGTGAGCTCACACAGCCTCTGTCTGTTGGTGGGTATTATACCTGATAAACAGAGCTCACACAGCCTCTGTCTGTTGGTGGGTATTATATCCAGTGAGCTCACACAGCCTCTGTCTGTTGGTGGGTATTATACCTGATAAACAGAGCTCACACAGCCTCTGTCTGTTGGTGGGTATTATATCCAGTGAGCTCACACAGCCTCTGTCTGTTGGTGGGTATTATATCTGATAAACAGTGAGCTCACACAGCCTCTGTCTGTTGGTGGGTATTAAATCTGATAAACAGTGAGCTCACACAGCCTCTGTCTGTTGGTGGGTATTATATCTGATGAACAGTGAGCTCACACAGCCTCTGTCTGTTGGTGGGTATTATATCTGATAAACAGTGAGCTCACACAGCTTCTGTCTGTTGGTGGGTATTATATCTGATGAACAGTGAGCTCACACAGCCTCTGTCTGTTGGTGGGTATTATATCTGATGAACAGTGAGCTCACACAGCCTCTGTCTGTTGGTGGGTATTATACCTGATAAACAGTGAGCTCACACAGCCTCTGTCTGTTGGTGGGTATTATATCTGATAAACAGTGAGCTCACACAGCCTCTGTCTGTTGGTGGGGATTTTATCTGATAAACAGTGAGCTCACACAGCCTCTGCCATATGTGTGTGAGTCTGACCTGCTGTTGTCTGCTTGTCAAAGTCTTGTACTGAAAACTGCCGTGGGGGGAGGATTGGAGGATGTTGGTGGCTTGTATGTCTGTGAAGGGTAATGTTACCTCCCTCCCTCGATCCCTCCCCCTCTCTCTCTCTCTTCCCTCTATCTCTCGCTCTCGCTCTCGCTCTCTCTTTGTCTCTCTGTCTCTCAAATCAATTCAAGTGGCTTTATTGGCATGGGAAACATATGTCAACATTGCCAAAGCAAGTGAAGTAGATAATACACAAAAGTGAAATAAACAATAAAAATGAACAGTAAACATTACACTCACAGAAGTTCCAAAATGGCGTAGCAGTCTCTGAACCCTTACACCGGATCATCGCAGCTAGCTAGCTGCAATCCGAGTGGCTACTCCTGGCTAACGTCTCTGTCCCGAAGCAAGCACCAGTTAGCCTTGAGCTATCCTTGAGCTAGGCCCATCTCCCAGCTAGCCAAAGAAGTCCACCAGCCAATTCTTTGGCTACAATACCTCTTTTGAATCGCCGTGTCTCCAGCTCGCCTAGCGTAGCGACTACTGAATTGGCTCTCTGATTCACCAATTGCTACCCATTGGACCCTATGATCACTTGGCTACACATTAGAGGTTGACCGACTAATCGGAATGGCCGATTAATTAGGGCCGATTTCAAGTTTTCATAATAATCGGAAATCACCTTTACACCTTTATTTAATCTTTATTTAACTAGGCAAGTCAATTAAGAACACATTCTTATTTTCAATGACAGCCTAGGAACGGTGTGTTAACTGCCTCGTTTAGGGGCAGAAAGACAGATTTTTCACTTGTCAGCTCGGGGGATCCAATCTTGCAACCTTACAGTTAACTAGTCCAACGCAATAACGACCTGCCTTGCTCTCGTTGCACTCCACAAGGAGACTGCCTGTTACGCAAATGCAGTAAGCCAAGGTAAGTTGCTAGCTAGTATTTAACTTATCTTATAAAAAACAATCAATCATAATCACTAGTTAATTACACATGGTTGATGATATTACTAGATATTATCTAGCGTGTCCTGTGTTGCATATAATCTGACTGAGCATACAAGCATCTAAGTATCTGACTGAGCGGTGGTAGGCAGAAGCAGGCGCGTAAACATTCATTCAAAAAGCACTTTCGTGCGTTTTGCCAGCAGCTCTTCGTTGTGCGTCAAGCATTGCGTTATTTATGACTTCAAACCTATCATCTCCCGAGATGAGGCTGGTGTGACCGACGTGAAATGGCTGGCTAGTTAGGGCGCGCTAATAGCGTTTCAAACTTCACTCGCTCTGAGCCTTGGGGTGGTTGTTTCCCTTGCTCTGCATGGGTAACGCTGCTTCGATGTGGTGGCTGTTGTCGTTGTGTTGCTGGTTCGAGCCCAGGGAGGAGCGAGGAGAGGGACGGAAGCTATACTGTTACTCTGGCAATACTTAAGTGCCTATAAGAACATCCAATAGTCAAAGGTTAATGAAAAACAAATGGTATAGAGGGAAATAGTCCTATAATAACTACAATCTAAAACTTCTTACCTGGGAATATTGAAGACTCATGTTAAAAGGAACCACCAGCTTTCATATGTTCTGAGCAAGGAACTGAAACGTTAGCTTTCTTACATAGCACATATTGCACTTTTACGTTCTTCTCCAACACTTTGTTTTTGCATTATTTAAACCAAATTGAACATGTTTCATTATCTACTTGAGGCTAAATTGATTTTATTGATGTATTATATTAAGTTAAAATAAGTGTTAATTCAGTATTGTTGTAATTGTCATTATTACAAATACATTTTTGTATTTTTTTTAAATCGGCCGATTAATCGGTATCGGCTTTTTTGGTCCTCCAATTATCGGTATCGGTATCGGCGTTGAAAAATCCTAATCGGTCGACCTCTACTACACATGCCTCTCCCTAATGTCAATATGCCTTGTCTATTGCTGTTTTGGTTAATGATAATTGTCTTATTTCACTGTTGAGCCCCCAGCCCTGCCCAATATGCCTTAGATAGCCCTTTTGTTCAACCCCCCACATATGCGGTGACCTCACCTGGCTCAACTGTTGCCTCTAGAGACAAAACCTCTCTCATCATCACTCAATGCCTAGGTTTAACCTCCAATGTACTCACATCCTACCATACCCTTGTCTGTACATCTATTTTTCCATGACCAGAAATCTGCTCCTTTTACTCTCTGTTCTGAACGCACTAGACGACCAGTTCTTATAGCCTTTAGCCGTACCCTTATCCTACTCCTCGTCTGTTCCCCTGGTGATGTAGAAGTTAACCCACGCCCTGCAGCCCGCAGCACCATTCCCATTCCCCAGGCGCTCTCATTTGTTAACTTCTGTAACCGTAAAAGCCTTGGTTTCATGCATGTTAACATTAAAAGCCTCCCCCATAAGTTTGCTTTATTCACTACTTTAGCACACTCTGCCAACCCAGATGTGCTAGCCATGTCTGAATTCTGGCTTAGGAAGGACACCAAAAATCCAGAAATCTCCTTCCCCAACTGCAACATTTTCCGACAAGAAATAATTGCCAAAGGGGGCGGAGTTGCAATCTACTGCAGAGTTCTGTCATACTATCCAGGTCTGTGCCCAAACAATTCAAGCTTCTACTTTTAAAAATCTGTAACCATGGGCACCCTCTTAGATATCATCCTAACCAACTTGCCCTCTAAATACACCTCTGCTGTCTTCAATCAGGATCTCAGTGATCACTGCCTAATTTCCTGCCTCTGTAATGGGTCTGTGGTCAAACGGCCACCCCTCATCACTGTCAAATGCTCCCTAAAACACTTCAGCAAGCAGGTCTTTCTAATCGACCTGGCCCAGCCATCCTGGAAGGATATTGACCTCATCCCGTCAGTAGAGGATGCCTGGTTGCTCTTTGAAAGTACTTTCCTCACCATCTCAAAAAATGTAGAACTAAGAACAGGTATAGCCCTTGGTTCTCCCCAAACTTGACTGTCCTTGACCAGCACAAAAACATACTGTGGCGTACTGCATTAGCATTGAATAGCCCCCGCGATATTCAACTTTTCAGGGAAGTTAGGGACCAATATACACAGTCAGTTAGGAAAGCTAAGACTTTCTTTTTCAAACAGAAATTTGCATCCTGTAGCACTAATTCCAAAACGCCCAGGCCAACAGCTCTGCACCCACTGAAGCAACTTGCCCAAGCACCCCCCGCTTCTCCTTCACCCAAATCCAGTCAGCTGATGTTCTGAAAGAGCTGCAAAATCTGGATCCCTACAATTCAGCTGGGCTAGACAATCTGGACCCTCTTTTTCTAAAATGATCCACCGTAATTGTTGAAACTCCTATTGCTAGCCTGTTCAACCTCTCTTCTGTATTGTCTGAGATCCCCAAAGATTGGAAAGCTGCCGCGGTCATCCCCCTCTTCAAAGGGGGAGACACTCTAGATCCAAACTGTTATAGACCTACAGTGCCTTGCGAAAGTATTCGGCCCCCTTGAACTTTGCGACCTTTTGCCATATTTCAGGCTTCAAACATAAAGATATAAAACTGTATTTTTTTGTGAAGAATCAACAACAAGTGGGACACAATCATGAAGTGGAACGACATTTATTGGATATTTCAAACTTTTTTAACAAATCAAAAACTGAAAAATTGGGCGTGCAAAATTATTCAGCCCCTTTACTTTCAGTGCAGCAAACTCTCTCCAGAAGTTCAGTGAGGATCTCTGAATGATCCAATGTTGACCTAAATGACTAATGAGGATAAATACAATCCACCTGTGTGTAATCAAGTCTCCGTATAAATGCACCTGCACTGTGATAGTCTCAGAGGTCCGTTAAAAGCACAGAGAGCATCATGAAGAACAAGGAACACACCAGGCAGGTCCGAGATACTGTTGTGAAGAAGTTTAAAGCTGGATTTGGATACAAAAAGATTTCCCAAGCTGTAAACATCCCAAGGAACACTGTGCAAGCGATAATATTGAAATGGAAGGAGTATCAGACCACTGCAAATCTACCAAGACCTGGCCGTCCCTCTAAACTTTCAGCTCATACAAGGAGAAGACTGATCAGAGATGCAGCCAAGAGGCCCATGATCACTCTGGATGAACTGCAGAGATCTACAGCTGAGGTGGGAGACTCTGTCCATAGGACAACAATCAGTCGTATATTGCACAAATCTGGCCTTTATGGAAGAGTGGCAAGAAGAAAGCCATTTCTTAAAGATATCCATAAAAAGTGTTGTTTAAAGTTTGCCACAAGCCACCTGGGAGACACACCAAACATGTGGAAGAAGGTGCTCTGGTCAGATGAAACCAAAATTGAACTTTTTGGCAACAATGCAAAACGTTATGTTTGGCGTAAAAGCAACACAGCTGAACACACCATCCCCACTGTCAAACATGGTGGTGGCAGCATCATGGTTTGGGCCTGCTTTTCTTCAGCAGGGACAGGGAAGATGGTTAAAATTGATGGGAAGATGGATGGAGCCAAATACAGGACCATTCTGGAAGAAAACCTGATGGAGTCTGCAAAAGACCTGAGACTGGGACGGAGATTTGTCTTCCAACAAGACAATGATCCAAAACATAAAGCAAAATCTACAATGGAATGGTTCAAAAATAAACATATCCAGGTGTTAGAATGGCCAAGTCAAAGTCCAGACCTGAATCCAATCGAGAATCTGTGGAAAGAACTGAAAACTGCTGTTCACAAATGCTCTCCATCCAACCTCACTGAGCTCGAGCTGTTTTGCAAGGAGGAATGGGAAAAAAATTCAGTCTCTCGATGTGCAAAACTGATAGAGACATACCCCAAGTGACTTACAGCTGTAATCGCAGCAAAAGGTGTCGCTACAAAGTATTAACTTAAGGGGGCTGAATAATTTTGCACGCCCAATTTTTCAGTTTTTGATTTGTTAAAAAAGTTTGAAATATCCAATAAATGTCGTTCCACTTCATGATTGTGTCCCACTTGTTGTTGATTCTTCACAAAAAAATACAGTTTTATATCTTTATGTTTGAAGCCTGAAATGTGGCAAAAGGTCGCAAAGTTCAATGGGGCCGAATACTTTCGCAAGGCACTGTATGTCCATCCTGCCCTGCCTTTCTAAAATCTTTGAAACCCAAGTTAACAAACATATCACCTACCATTTCGAATCCCACCGTGCCTTCTCCACTATGCAATCTGGTTTCTGAGCTGGTCATGGGTGCACCTCAGCCACGCTCAAGTTCCTAAATTATATCATAACCGCCATCTATAAAATACAGTACTGTGCAGCTGTCTTCATCGACCTGGCCAAGGCTTTCGACTCTGTCAATCACTGCATTCTTAGCCTTGGTTTCTCAAATGATTGCCTCGCCTGGTTCACCTGCTTCTCAGATATAATTCAGTGTGTCAAATCGGAGGGCCTGTTGTCTGGACCTCTGGCAGTCTCTATGGGGGTGCCACAGGGTTCAATTCTCGGGCCGACTCTTTTCTCTCTATATAGCAATGATGTCGCTCTTGCTGCTGGTGATTCTCTGATCCACCTCTACGCAGACAACACCATTTTATATACATCTAGCCCTTCTTTGGACACTGTGTTAACAAACCTCCAAACGAGCTTCAATTCCATACAACCCTCCTTCTGTGCCCTCCAACTGCCTTTAAATGCTAGTAAAACTTGATGCATGCTCTTCAACCAACTGCTGCCCTCACCTGCCGCCCGCCTAGCATCACTAATCTGGACGGTTCTGACTTAGAATATGTGGACAACTAAAAATACCTAGGTGTCTGGTTAGACTATGAACTCTCCTTCCAGACTCACATTAAGAATCTCCAATCCAAAATGACATCTAGAATCGGCTTCCTATTTCGCAACAAAGCCTCCTTCACTCGTGCTGCCAAACATACCCTCGTAAAACTGACTATCCTACCGACCCTTGACTTCAGCAATGTCATTTACAAAATAGCCTCCAACACTCTACTCATCAAATTGGATGTAGTCTATCACAGTGCCATCCGTTTTGTCATGACAGCCCCACTGTCACTGGTCATCCCCAAAGCCAGTACTTCTTTGGCCGCCTTTCCTTCCAGTTATCTGCTGCCAATGACTGGAACGAATTGCAAAAATCACTGAAGCTGGAGACTTATCTCCCTCTCTAACTTTAAGCATCAGCTGTCAGAGCAGCTTACCAATCACTGTACCTGTACACAGCCAATCTGTAAATAGCACACCCAACTACCTCATCCCCATATTATTATTTATCGTCTTGCTCTTTTGCACCCTGGTATCTCTACTTGCACATCATCATCTGCATATCTATCACTCCAGTGTTAATGCTAAATTGTAATTATTTCGCCTCTATGGCCTATTTATTGCCTTTACCTCCACTCTTCTACATTTGCACACACTGTACAAAAATTATTATTATTTTTTTTATTTTCTTTTTTCTATTGTGTTATTGACTGTACGTTTGTTTATGTGTAACTCTGTGTTGTTGTTTTTGTCACACTGCTTTGCTTTATCTTGGCCGAGTCGCAGTTGTAAATGAGAACTTGTTCTCAACTGGCCTACCTGGTTAAGTAAAGGTGATTAATAAATACAAAAAATAAAATAATGTTATATTTTGTATATACAGTGTTGTAACGATGTGCAAATGGTTAAAGTACAAAAGGGAAAATATATAAACATAAATATGGGTTGTATTTACAATGGTGTTTGATCTTCAGTGGTTGCCCTTTCCTTGTGGCAACAGGTCACAAATCTTGCTGCTGTGATGTCACACTGTGGTATTTCACCCAGTAGATATGGGATGATGGCACACTGTGATATTTCACCCAGGAGATTATCACAATCGGGTTTGTTTTCAAATTCTTTGTGGGTCTGTGTCGTCTGTGGGAAATATGTGTCTTTAATATGGTCATACATTTGGCAGGATGTTAGGAAGTGCAGCTCAGTTTCCACCTCAGTTTGTGGGCAGTGTGCACATGGCCTGTCTTCTCTTGAGAGCCAGGTCTGCCTACGGCGGCCTTTCTTAATAGCAAGGCTATGCTCACTGAGTCTGTACATAGTCAAAGCTTTTCTTAAGTTTGGGTCAGCCAGTGGTCAGGTATTCTGCCACTGTGTTCTCTCTGTTTAGGGCCAAATAGCATTCTAGTTTGCTTAGTTTTTTTGTTAATTCTTTCCAATGTGTCAAGTAATTATCTTTTTGTTTTCTCATGATTTGATTTGGGTCTAATTGTGCTGCTGTCCTGGGGCTCTGTGGGGTCTGTTTGAGTTTGTGAACAGAGGCCCAGGACCAGCATGCTTAGGGGACTCTTCTCCAGGTTCATCTCTCAGTAGGTGATGGCTTTGTTATGAAAGGTTTGGGAATCGTTTCCTTTTAGGTGGTTATAGAATTAATGTCTCTTTTCTGGATTTTGATCATTAGCTCTGCATGCATTATTTGGTGTTCTACGTTGTACACGGGGGGATATATTTACAGAGTTCTGCATGCAGAGTCTCAATTTGGTGTTTGTCCCATTTTGTGAATTCTTGGTTTGTGAGCGGCCCCAGACCTCACAACCATAAAGGGCAATGGGTTTTATAACTGAATCAAGTATTTTTAGCCAGATCCTAATGTCGAATTTTATGTTCCTTTGAATGGCATAGAATGCCCTTCTTGCCTTGTCTCTCAGATCGTTCACAGCTTTGTGGAAGTTACCTGTGGCGCTGATGTTTAGGCCAATGTATGTATAGTTTTTTTGTGTGCTCTAGGGCAACAGTGTCTAGATGGAATTTGTATTTGTGGTGCTGGTGACTGGACCTTTTTTAGAACATTATTTTGATCTTACTGAGATTTACTGTCAGGGCCCAGGTCTGGTAGAATCTGTGTAGAAGATCTAGGTGCTGCTCTCTCTCTCTCTCTCTCTCTTCGTCTCTCTCTCTTTCTCTCTCTCATGCTCTCTCTCTCTCTCGCTCTCTCTCTCTTTCCCTCTCTCTCTATGTCTCTCTCTCTATGTCTCTCTCTCTATGTCTCTCTCTCTCTGTCTCTCTCTATGTCTCTCTCTCTCTCTATCTATCTCTCCCTCTTTCTCTCTCTCATGCTCAGTCTCTCTCTCTCTCTCTCTCTCTCTCTCTCTCTCTATGTCTCTCTATGTCTCTCTCTCTCTCTTTCTATGTCTCTGGTCTCTCTCTCTCTCTCTCTCTCTCTCTATGTCTCTCTCTCTCTATGTCTCTCTCTCTCTGTCTCTCTCTCTCTATGTCTCTCTCTCTCTCTCTCTCTCTATGTCTCTCTCTCTCTCTCTGTCTCTCTCTCTCTCTCTCTCTCTCTCTCTCTCTCCTCTCTCTATGTCTCTCTCTCTCTTTGTCTCTCTCTCTTTCTCTCTCTCTTGCTCCCACTCTCCCTTTCTCTCTCTCTCTCTCCCTCTGTCTCTCTCTCTCTCTCTCTCTGTCTCTCTCTCTCTCTCTTTTTCTCTCTATCTCTCCCTCTCTCTCTCTCTCTCTGTCTCTCTCTCTCTCCCTCTGTCTCTCTCTCCCTCTGTCTCTGTCTCTCTCTCTCTCTCTATGTCTCTGTCTCTCTCTGTCTGTCTCTCTCTCTCTCTCTCTCTCTCTCTCTCTCTCTCTATGTCTCTCTCTCTCTCTCCCTCTGTCTCTGTCTCTCTCTCTCTCTCTCTCCCCCTCTCTATAATGTTAGTGCAGATGATTGTGCACTGCAGGGTCCACAGGGTTGAGCGTGCACCCGGGCCCCAGGGCCTACAGTCTGCACCCGGGCCCCAGGGCCTACTTCAGTCTGCACCCGGGCCCCAGGGCCTACTTCAGTCTGCCCCCAGGCCCCAGGGCCTACTTCAGTCTGCCCCCAGGCCCCAGGGCCTACTTCAGTCTGCTCTCAGTGTGGTCCAGTGCTGGTGGATTGTCTCTAATGTCTCTAATGGTGACCCTCTACTGTTGGCACTGGGCCACTGCAGACTGAATGGAGCATCATACTTCCATTGTGAGGGCCACACAAAAGGGTGTTTGTTACAGAGCTGAATCGGACAGGGCGTTTGTGCAAGCCTACCTGCTGTGCTTGTGTGTGTATGTGTTTGCGTGTTTGTGTGTGTTTGTGTGTACCGCTTGGACTTATCTGTTGGGCCTGCTACGGTGGTGTCTGGTGTTATGTCTGTGTAGGGGTTGTCTGCACGCTTCTCCTGCTGGTTGATTTCAACATTTTCTTCCAGATTGTGAGGGCTGTCATCCTCAGGATGGCTCTCATCTACAAACCCCCATAGCACTGTTTGTCACAATTCTGTCATAGATGTTTTTGTTGTCCTTGTTTAAGATTGTCACTGGGGACGTTGTGTTGTTGTTGACAGGGGGTATGACCTTGTCTCCATGGAGATGGGAGGCGGAGTCGATCTCTGTGTATTTGAACACCCTCTTGGTGACCTCTGGAGACCTGGGAGACATTGGTGACACCCCCTTTAGTTCTCTCCTCTATTGCCTCCTCTGTTGTCCCTCAACAGACATTGTTGTCATGGTATTGCTTTGGGGGAGGAGAGGATTTGGATAAAGACAAGTGTGAAACTAGATAATTTAGTATCCCTTGCTGCTAAATATTTATACGTAAGTTCTGTTCATGGTAACTCAAGTGTATTCAGGGTAGCATAGTATTGAGTAGCATTTTACCACTACGGTTACCTGTGAAAGGTTGCCTGCTCCACAGTGATTAGATATAGCCATGTGAAAGCTTGTCTCCTCCACAGTGATTAGATCTAGCCCTGTGAAAGCTTGTCTCCTCCACAGTGATTAGATCTAGCCCTGTGAAAGCTTGTCTCCTCCACAGTGATTAGATCTAGCCCTGTGAAAGCTTGCCTCCTCCACGGTGATTAGATCTAGCCCTGTGAAAGCTTGCCTCCTCCACAGTGATTTTATCTAACCCTGTGAAAGCTTGCCTCTTCCACGGTGATTAGATCTAGCCCTGTGAAAGCTTGCCTCCTACACAGTGATTATATCTAGCCCTGTGAAAGCTTGTCTCCTCCACAGTGATTAGATCTAGCCCTGTGAAAGCTTGTCTCCTCCACAGTGATTATATCTAGCCCTGTGAAAGCTTGCCTCCTCCACGATAATTAGATCTAGCCCTGTGAAAGCTTGCCTCCTCCACAGTGATTCGATCTAGCCCTGTGAAAGCTTGTCTTCTCCACAGTGATTAGATCTAGCCCTGTGAAAGCTTGTCTCCTCCACAGTGATTCGATCTAGCCCTGTCAAAGCTTGTCTCCTCCACAGTGATTTTATGTAGCCCTGTGAAAGCTTGGCTCCTCCACAGTGATTAGATCTAGCCCTGTGAAAGCTTGTCTCCTCCACAGTGATTAGATCTAACCCTGTGAAAGCTTGTCTCCTCCACAATGATTAGATCTAGCCCTGTGAAAGCTTGCCTCCTCCACGGTGATTAGATCTAACCCTGTGAAAGCTTGCCTCCTCCGCGGTGATTAGATCTAGCCGTGTGAAAGCTTGCCTCCTCCACAGTGATTTTATCTAGCCCTGTGAAAGCTTGCCTCCTCCACGGTGATTTTATCTAGCCCCGTGAAAGCGTGTCTCCTCCACAGTGATTAGATCTAGCCCTGTGAAAGCTTGCCTCCTCCACAGTGATTAGATCTAGCCCTGTGAAAGCTTGTCTCCTCCACAGTGATTAGATCTAGCCCTGTGAAAGCTTGCCTCCTCCACGATGATTAGATCTAGCCCTGTGAAAGCTTGTCTCCTCCACAGTGATTCGATCTAGCCCTGTCAAAGCTTGTCTCCTCCACAGTGATTTTATGTAGCCCTGTGAAAGCTTGGCTCCTCCACAGTGATTAGATCTAGCCCTGTGAAAGCTTGGCTCCTCCACAGTGATTAGATCTAGCCCTGTGAAAGCTTGTCTCCTCCACAGTGATTAGATCTAGCCCTGTGAAAGCTTGTCTCCTCCACAATGATTAGATCTAGCCCTGTGAAAGCTTGCCTCCTCCACGGTGATTAGATCTAACCCTGTGAAAGCTTGCCTCCTCCGCGGTGATTAGATCTAGTCCTGTGAAAGCTTGTCTCCTCCACAGTGATTAGATCTAGCCCTGTGAAAGCTTGCCTCCTCCACAGTGATTCGATCTAGCCCTGTGAAAGCTTGTCTCCTCCACAGTGATTAGATCTAGCCCTGTGAAAGCTTGTCTCCTCCACAGTGATTAGATCTAGCCCTGTGAAAGCTTGCCTCCTCCACAGTGATTCGATCTAGCCCTGTGAAAGCTTGTCTCCTCCACAGTGATTAGATCTAGCCCTGTGAAAGCTTGCCTCCTCCACAGTGATTCGATCTAGTCCTGTGAAAGCTTGTCTCCTCCACAGTGATTAGATCTTGCCCTGTGAAAGCTTGTCTCCTACACAGTGATTAGATC
Source organism: Oncorhynchus mykiss (assembly GCF_057628025.1). Taxonomy (NCBI): domain Eukaryota; kingdom Metazoa; phylum Chordata; class Actinopteri; order Salmoniformes; family Salmonidae; genus Oncorhynchus; species Oncorhynchus mykiss. Next base: position 13,926,450 of record NC_143024.1, read on the forward strand.
TAGCCCTCTGAAAGGAGTTTACCCAGAGTGTTGATGTTTATGTCTATGTCCATACCTCTCTGCATCAGACCATGTGGAGAGTTTATTGATACAGTGTAGGCTATGTACACGCCTGGCTGTCACAACTGGAGACTTCGTTCATAACCTCCCATTCCAGTATTATGTCTTCAGTTTAGAAACCTGGGCTCCAAGAATATGAGGTCCTTAAGGTTAAATTGCAGGAAACAGTTTTCCAACCAAAATGAGCTTTTACTCTGTATGCTTTTTAAAATGTCAATTCAGACAAATTTATTTTTAACATCAAATGTAACTCATTTACATAGGGTCACTGTGTTGTGGAACAATGTTATTAAAATTCATTCTCTCTCTCTCTCTCTGTCTGTCTGTCTTTCTCATCAGAAGAGGCAAGAAGCACAGCATCATCCTCCGGACACAGTTATCTGTCAGAGTTCACGCTTGTATCGGTGAGTGAAACACTTTTTATTTTGAAGCATTGTCTTTTCATTTGGAAGCACTGTGGGTATTTAAGTTGTGACTGTAAAATGCGGAGGTATCTGGAGTCAGACAATGTTGCTAATGTCAACCTCTGCTGCATCACCTGCACATCTCATTAGAATATATAGTCTCTGTTTGACTTCTTATTGGATGATTGAAAACTATCGCACTATCACTCCCAGCTGCTAGGTACAGTAAATAATACATGACATAATAATAATAATACAAATAATAATGCATATTAACAATAATAATGATTATTCATAATAATAATACATAATTATGATAATACATCATAATAGTGATAATAAATAAGAATAAAAATATTAATAATAATACATAACAATAATAATACAAATTAGAATACATAATAATAATAATACAAATTATAATACATAATAATAGTAATACAAAAGAATAATACATAAGAATAATACATAACAATAATGCATAATAATAATACATAATTATACTAGTAATAAAAATTATAATACATAATAATAGTAATACATAATAATAATACAAATAATACATAATAATACCAATAATACATAAT